>NC_133543.1:59408603-59709853 GCF_048773025.1 Camelus bactrianus
TAGAAGCATACCATTAATAGACATGAAGAAACTGGAAGTAAATTATAATTTGTCCTAGGACAACACACACTGAGAAATGAGCTAGATCGTGGGGTGGGGGCAGTTACCATTTCATTGAAAGAAGATATGGGTTACTAAACAGTTCCTTTTTGGGCTAGTAGAGTTCTAGTTACAAAACTTTGGTTAATTGCTCACACATTCAGCGGATCTATTTGGGCTCAAAATAGGTTTCCTGGTCTGACATGTCACATGACTGACAGAGAGAGAACTGAGGTGGCGTTTTGCATTGGGTACAAAAAGCTGGCTTGAAGAAATTATTCCAGACATTGCCTCCACATTAGCGACTAACCAACTGCAAGACAGCCTGACACAAAATTCTGTTAAAATATATGTGGTTCATTGCTACATATTTTTTCTCTCACTTTGAGAATTAAATTATACACTAATGTCTAGACACTCCTGTTGGGGAAATTTTCAAAAACCGTGATAGTGGAAGGGAGACATTAAGAAGTGAAAAGAGAGTAGAACGGTAGTAGAGAAGGCTGAGTGAGCAAAGAGAATTTTGCAATACACCCTTAGGTGAGATGAAGCAAGATGAGCGTTTATCCCTTTGCTCTCCTGTGGGAGGTTGCCCAGTTGTGTAAGAGTGACACTCAGAGCCAAGACAGAGTAACTCTAGGCTGGGAACAGGGTGTTTTATAAATAGCTTAGCATCTGTGCAACAGGTATTACATTAATATATTATAAAGCTGATACAATAATTCTATAAAAACCTGCCTATAAATTTTTTTGATACTGTATGAGGCATTATAGTATCTACACAATAAATATTATCTCTATTCTATTTTACTCGGCTGTAGTGCGTTAAATAATCCAAGGATCCTTCTAAGTTAAGTGCAAGTGACTGCCTCCCCGAGTAACCTAGGAAATGGCAGTCAAAAAATATGAATCCTAAAATCAAAAGGACAAGGGACATTTGAATAAAGTCCAGATGGAGGGGGGAGGAGGGGCATCGAGGGAGCGACCTCTCATTACACATCTTAACTACAACAAAACAAAATTAATTTATAAGCATCTCAAAACTGCTGAGGGAGAAAAATCCTGAAAATGTTCTAGTTGGCAAGGGATTATAGCAATCAGAAATCAATTGTACAATTCCCATTATTGTTTATTTAAAATGTTACTGACAACTATTATTTAATGTGCTGCTTTTATTATTTTATCTCAGTAATTACAAGGAGGCTTTCATATCCTTATGATTTCTGCTCCATCAGTCCTACTTTTTATACCATTTTTAGCTTCTCAAATGGAAACTTTCTTATCATAGGAGTTTCCTGGCATAAATGCTAACAGTAGAAATTGATTGCTTTTACAGAAGAATGATGTCTCCATTTTAGCTTTGGTAGACCCAGTTTTCTAGGTACTAGAGACTTACCTTCTTATACAGAAAGTAGGTAGGGTCCCCATATTGAATACAGGATACTCAATCAAATTTGTATTTCAGCTAAACAATGAATAATTTTTAGCACAAGTATGTCCCAAATATTTTATGGGACATATTTTTACTAAAAAATTTTCATCACCATGGCAACATATAAACAACAAAGTATATAAATATTCTGAACTAATTACTGAACGTATACAATAGGAAATCTCAATGAACTTGGAGAATGCTTTGATTTTGCAATCATGTTTCCCAACTAAAGCAGGTTTACTCTATCTGCTGTACTTCTAATCATTTTTAAAATCTGCTGAAGGAAACTCAAGATTGCTCTCTCTTTATATAAAAGTGAAAAGATGCAGGTACATCACTGAGATTCAGGAGACTCAAATCCTCATGATTAACTTTCTACATTCTACTTCTTGTGAAAGAGAAACTGCTGCTAAGACTTCAAGCAGATATGCTAAATTTTCCTTCACTTTCTCTAGTGAATTTTCCATGATCTGTGTCATATGACAAGTTTCACTACTCAAAGAGAATTCTGACATTCTAAAACTTCTTAAAAGGTTTCATTTACTAAACACATTACATCATCAGGAATTTTAATGGGAAAATCTCAGTGCCCTTCTAACCTTCTAATTCTCAACTCACAAACCCAATTTGTTTCATTAGCTTTGGGGTAGTGAGAAATAAGAGGTACTTATTTGTAAGTCAGACCTAAAACGAATTCTCCCTGACAATCTGATGATGACTTGTGACATGGCATTCCCGAAAGAACAGAAGAAAAAAAAAAGTTGTTTAAAATTATGCTTCATCTAGGAACAGGAAAATCTTCTAATTATAGTGGCACATAATATATCCCTGCATTTCAATAAACAACATTTTATCTTGAATCCTAAATCATGTGAAATCACTTAACCTAGGCAATAATCCAAGGATTAACAAGAAAAAAATCATCTAATTCAAGATTTTACAAGTATTTCCATATCCACTGTCAAGGTCATATGAAAGAAAAAGTATAATACCACCATTTCAACTTACACCCTAACCCACCTGTATAGATTCATTACCACCATGCAAAAAATAAGCACAAGAATAAATACTTTATTAAATGTCTTAGTAGTTAATTTTGATCACCTCTATTTCAAAATGCATTATGACCAGCGAAACTTTCAACAGGGGTTATTTTCTGTTGGAAAGAAAAGGCTAAGGAAATCATTCTTACAACATTTGCATGTACATTTCATCAATCGTCACTCTGGAAAAAAACACCATTTGTAATATTTCTGTCATTTTAGCATTTGAGAGCTTTTACTTTTCAAGATGAAGCAGTTGTATGAAATAAGACTTCTTAAAATATTCTAAATGTATCTTCATACTATTTAATTTTATACCTTAACTAACCCTCCTGATAGCACATATGTATAATAAAGTATGGATATCAAGTATAAAATATATAAAAGTCTGGCACTCTTGCCCACTGTACTCTAGGACGTATTAAGAAACAAGCAGACAAGCCTAATGATGAATTATACAATACAGTCAGCACTCATAGAGTGGTTTTCTACAAATGCATTGCAAAAAGACGGACAAATACTTTACATTTCACAACATGCTATTTTGCTATTTTGATGCCACATGTCAGGCAAGGTCCAAAGTGGGAAATGTTAGCAACTTTAAATCTGTAGGTTCTGGATCAGAAAGGAACTTTGGAGAAATGACAATGCATTCAGAAAGCAGACTGGGCTGGAGGTAGGAGTCTCTTTTTGAGGGTCTAATTAGGTCCCCCCTCTCTGCTTTTTAAAAATTTATCTCATAGAGACACCTTAGCAAAAGCTATCAGCTTTGACAGAACACCGAAATCCTGGCAGTGAACCATAAATTGACCATTACCATAAAAAGAGCTGCTAAATGAGAAACCATGTGCTCAGTATAAAACTAATTTCATGCTTTCAAAAGCACACAGTGGCTTCTAGCAAGATAGTGGCCCTGGGACTTGCTGAGACAGATTGGTGAACACAAATGGTTTGCTCCTGATGCGTCTGCTTAGCCAAGCTTTACATGTACTGGCAGTAAACGGGGTTCTCGAATCTTCTGTCAAATAAACACACACTTATCTATAACTTCAGAGCCGAAAGCTATAAAACAGCTGCCTCAAATAAATTTAGCAGGAAAACATACACAAACATACATATATATACATACCCCACGTGCCATGCTAGCTTCCAATCAAATAAAAATAGATTTCTCTGCAGACCTAACATACTAAGCAGGCACTTAATAAGCATACTGCTATTTGCATACATCATAACTCTCACAGTTCTTCCTTCTTTAGAAACAGCTTCTCATTATGTGGGAATTAGAATTTAGAAGAGCCTAAGCAACAGAACTCCATCTACGTGGAAGCTAACTTCGAGCTTGCCCTTATCAGGTTGGCTTTCAAACACTCTGTGCTGATAATGCCACATCAGACCTGTGTGGGCATGAGGAGCGAGTCATTTAACTTCCCAGATGAGTCTCGGTACTTTATCTACATTTAAACGATAAAATCTGCTACATTTAAAACGTCACATCTAATTAAAACATGCTTTATGAAGAAATGCTGCTAATTTTCTCCTCCTCTCATTTAGTATACCGTCTCTGGAAACCAATTACTGTAGGTTGTCCAGTGCACGACAGGTCACAACTTTTAATTATTAATAATGTCAAGCTTAACAAGGTGTCAACTCCAGTATGTAATCTATTTCACTTACTTTCTTAGTTATCTCGTAAACATCACTTGTTTCCTGCTATATATTTTTCACGTCAAAGATTTTACAAAGTACATTTAGTTCACAGCCTTTTCTCCCCCATATACCTGAAGCACATAATAATACCGCTAATTGCCTACTTCCAGTAATGACAGCAAATCGCATAATATCACTGACTTGTTCTGAATGTTTAAAATGCAAAGGAAGTCACCTACTGGTAAGACGTCCTCAGCAAACAGCTAGCACAGAATGAAAAGGAAGCTATCACACCCATTTAAGGAGTTACTCACCCCCCCCACCAAATTAAAAAATCATATATTTTACTCTTCAGTGTTGCCCCCTCAGATCTGCCAGTGAGACATGATGAACACAATTGATAGCTGCTCCGGATTCCACGCAGCGTTCAAAAGAATCTGTTACTGACACCCCAGATCCTGGTGCCCAAGTTTTAGAATAAAAATGCTCACCTCTGCTAGGAAGTCCACTCCACATCCTGGCGGGGTTTTCACCAGCTTCAAGAGCAACCAAGTTGGATAAACAAAACTTCTAGGATGTGACCGGTGTAATGCACGGGGCTCCAGCCCTGATTATCTGTGTGACAGTACCACGCTATACCAGTGCAGCTCCAAACCTTCCCAGATGCCGGCTTATTGCACTGCTCATTGAAAATCCTTTACACGCTGGCAACATTTTAGGGAAGGACAAGCACACTCTGAGTCATTTGTAAAGAAAGCAGAGCAATTTCAATTCTATATCTCCACGCCTGCTGAAACCAGAGGCACTGTCAACCTACAAGTCTGAGGTGAATTTATGCCGAGAAACAGGCAACCTAAGCCTTCATTATCAATGCATGAAATCAGCCACTGTGATCAAATTCAAGCAAGCCACAAAAAGGATATGATTATGAAAGGCTCCACAGATTTAGCACCAAACCTTGTGGAATGAAGAATCGTCTATTGAAATTGTGTAAATGTTAAAAATAGCTCTGGCTTTCCAACAATGAGCAGAATACAGAGAAGAAATCAGTAGCCTATATTATAAGGACTTAACATAAAGCTGCAAACACCAAAATAGCTATAGGTCCCTGGGACTTTTCTATAGACAAATGAAATCACTAGAGACTATTACAATTGTAACCAAAAAAAAAAAAAAAAAAAATAGAAGAAGAAGAAATTCCATATCTTTGACACAGATGTCCGTTAAAGAGCAAGTTAAATATCCATTAACCCCTGAGTGCCTGCCTCTAAATTAAAATAATAACAATAGTAAAAATGTGCAGGCCCATGCTAGCATCAGGGCAAAATACTACTAATTTTACTCTAAGATGATTCTTAAACAATAAAAATTTTAATGTATTCTGTGTAACAAGAAAATTGACATACAAATTAGAGAATATTTTTAAACCCATAGTCTTTCGCTGCTTATTATTTTTAAAAAAATCTATAGCTCATTAAATCCACATATCCCTACCCCAGCCACCCCCAAACTTATACCTTTACCTGTTACCATCTTCCTCTTTCATTACTAGAATATACGATACAAGAGCCAGTTGACATAGTCTTAAAAAGGCACAAGGTAGCTCAACCCCAGAAGGTAGCAGCAATGATTTGAGATCACAAAATAAAGAGCTTTGCCATGTACATGCACAATGTAAAGCAAATGGGACATAAAACATTTATCAAAAATCACAAAAATAACTGGAAGGAATTGCTAGTAGGCAGCACTGACAAAGCACACATTTAAAGTTCTATTCAGATGTTTAAAAATGGGTGTTAGGTTCTCACTGAGACTCTTACCGGCAGAGCAAATCAGGATCCAATAAATGCGATTTCTGAGTTGAAGATCTTCTATAAATGACTGTGTTTGGGTCTGGTAATGCTAGTAGTTCTTGGGTGTAGACAGATTGAGTAGTATCTACAACCTAAAACATCTGTGTGAAAACATGCATGCCACAACATACATTTAGCACAGCCTCTTGGAGCAACATGAAACATGGCACTCGTGGATACTTTCATTATGTCCCGATGCATGGAACTGACTCCTTATAGAATGCTAGTTAGACGCTCTTCCTTGGAGACAATTATAGATGCACATTGGTGGAGATGCACATAAGCATGTGTGTGTGCATGTGTGTGCAGATACAGATCCCCACATCACAGAAGAGTGCACTAAGCCTTTCTGGTTACTTTTATTGCCTGAATTACATTCATTGTGTGCTTCATGAAGCCCCTAGGATAACATCTGAACGTACTATGAGAAATGGCACTGGACATCACTGATTCAGAAATTGCTCCGTGTCCTCTCTCTCTCTCTGTACTTCGTCTTAGAAAACAGTCCATGAGTGATTGTGTGCCTAAATATGCAGCTCCCTAGTAATAAGATAAAAGTTTAAAACGAAACCATAATATTTGATTACAGGTCTTCAATCCCTTATCTAAAACCCCTAGTGCCAAATGCATTTCAGAACTCAAATGCTTTCAGATTTCAGGAAGATAATACTCTGCATATACTGTGAATTATATAACGCCTCCAGTGGCGTCTAGGGCAACAGTCTATAATCAGACATACTAACAATTCTGCAGCAAAGTGTGTGCATGTTCATACTAGGTGGGATGAATAAGGACTATCATTAACCTCACATCAGTTCAGGTCAGGTTTTGCCATCAATATAAATTATAAAACCTTCCAATTTACAGAGCTTCTTGGATGTCAGGAATTGCAGGTAAGAGATTGTGGATCTGCAGTCATTTATAGAAGATCTTCAACTCAGAAATTGCATTTATTGGATCCTGATTTGCTCTGCAGAAATGTTTACCTAAACTGTTACAAGGTTATGGATTAGAAAATGGTAGCTTGCCAAGTGTCCTGCTGCTTGGGCAACAGATTTGGAGATTAACCCTGCTTTAACAGGATAGACCAAAAAAAAAAGAAAAGTATGAGAGATGGTGCTCCTGAGACTGGGACTTAGAGCAGAGCAGAGATGTGGCTATAATGCAAGATGACAAAACCAGGGCATGGGAACAGAAGGCAAGAAGAAGCCATTCTGAGTGGTTGTGTCAAGAAATAACAAAACATAATGATGATAATATCAACCACTCATTGATTATCTACTTTATACCCATTAATGGGAAAGACATTTGACATAAATATTTCTCTTAGCAACCTACTTTATAACTTTCAAAAGGGAATTTTAAGAGGAAGATGTGTTTTCAGAACGAAGCATAAAACATTGGGTTATCTTACCCTCTTCTCATAGTACCGCAAAGCAAAACGTCTATGATGCCAAACATCACATGTAAGACTGTCAGAAACAAGAAAAACGTAAAGCTTTACCTTTTGAAGTAAAGGTCTACATTTTACTTCTATATGCAATATACTATTTGGTGTTAGGAGCTCACAAAAAAATCACTCACAGAAGAAACATAGTAATACTCTTCACCGTTGATATTCAAACTGCTCAAACATGAAAACCCCTTTCAATGTATATTATTAAGACACATGAATATTTTGTTGTATTTACTTGAGGTTTTCCTATATTTCCCAAATAAACACTTTTTTATAGTAAGTACACTGAAGAACATTAACACAGCAAAGCACTGGCACTGGACTTCAGACTTTGGACCTACAGAATAGGGACCATCGTCTAAGAGATCTTCTCAAAGAATGAAAAGTTGCAGTTACACAGGATGGATAAGAGCTCTAACATTCAGCATAATGACTCGAGTTAACACCACTGTACTGGATACCACTGACCCTCGAACAACGCCAGGGTGAGGAGCACGGACCCTCCGCACAGTCAAAAATCTGAATATACAGCTGGCCTCCTTCCCTGCAGTTCCTCCCTATCCCAGGTTCCTCATACCCGTGGTTCCTTAGTATCTGTGGATTCAACCAACCCACTCAAAGTCATGTAGTCCTGTAGCATTTACTATTGAAAATAATCCACGTGTAAGTGGACCCGCACAATTCAAACCTATGTTGTTCAAGGGTCAGATGTACTGGAAATTTGCTAAGAAAGATTTCAGGTGTTCTCACCACACACAAAAGAAGTGTTTACATGAGATGAGTATATTAATTAGCTTGACTGTACTAATCATTTCACTATGTAAATGTATATCCAAACATCACAGTGTATGCCTTTAATATATACAGTTTTTATTAAAAAAAATTTTTTTTAAATGACAGGTGCCCTCCCAAAGAAGAGCATTTCTTGAGTGGCTTTTGGGACCCAGACTTGCAGTGGGGAGGAGTCCTAGGGACATGTGTGAGAACAGTGGCCTTCCTATTCACTGTACAGAGTGTAATGGGATTTGTGGCTCAAATCTTAGTTTCTAGAATTATGATCACAAAGTCACGTTCCATGTGAAGAAGGAAACTGCATTTATTCATTTTTGACAGTACAACATAATTTGCTGAATTCTTTTTTTAGCAACCAAAATAGTGCTCTGGTGGTTTGATGAAATTCTTGCAACTTCTAAAAGTAACTGATTATCTAGAGTGAGGAACTCCCCAGGAATGAATTCAACTTCCCCTTACACATTTTACATCATGTCCACATAAGAAAAGATAAACTTCCACAATCTGTAGGCCCTGCTCTCTGATTGGCAAGGCGGGCTCACCAGAAGTAGGCTCTTGAAACGAAGCAGGCCAATGTGATGCAAATACCATCACACTCAGCCCACCAAAAGACACAATCACCAGCCGACCCAGTTCCTCCAGACTCCTCATGCACGCAATCAGAAGAAAAGCAGTCTCCCAGGTGGCCGAAGAACCAGCTCCAGAAAAGCCGTTCAGTGCTGAGGCTGAACACCAGCCCTGTGGTTAGCTGTACCATTCTCCAAGGATGCCTAACTTGGAATAATGACCAACAGCCTCCTTGGCTGTGATGCTGTTGGGTATGAAAGCAGAATATCTGGGTGAGGAAAGGTGGTCAGTCAGGGTGACAACAAATTCAACCCACAGTGAGAATCTGAACTCAAAAATTTTAAGTTTCTATTGAGCCAGCTACTGAAAACCTTTCACCCTGGATATGCTGAAAATGGGTAACACTTCTATTCCAAGACATCAATATTTTAAGTGTGCCTTTGATGATTCAAATCACTCAGCAACCCAAATTTAACATGATTGTCTTTAAATTTTAAAATAAAAATTGTTTAAATCTTAAATTTTTAAAAATACCATTACAGACTTGATATAAAACACCTGTCTGTTAATAAATATGACAGATGTGAAAGTTCATAGTCCAAAGCATTCTTAAAGCAAAAGACTATCTGTCCTTCACTAAAATAGGGCCAACCACTCCTTTTATTTCTATTTTTGAAAAAGTTCCATTCAAACTCCTTTATATATCAATTCCTTAGAGCTCTGTGCTTATATAATCGACACCCTTCTGTAACATTTTTAAACCACATGTACAGAATATGGAGCGCTCCTATAAGGAAGTTTTCAGGTGACCTTATGTCTAGAATTGTGACATCATTGATAATATCTGGGATTTATCTCAAAGCACTTGGGGGGCTAGAGTTATAATTTGAGCCTTCATCCTATTTCCAAGTTGCTTACTCTCATTCATAAGGAATCTCAACCTCTATATGCCCTACAATATAAATTGCAATTGCATTTACCTGGGGAGCACAGATATGGGGCACTAACTCTATTCTTGTTTGGAAGAGTAAAATTAGGATTTCACAAAATACTTAGAAACATAGAGTGATCCACACTGGATAACACAAGGAGTCAGAAAAGTAGATAAATATTCCTTCTACTGTATCATCGTTTGGGTCTGAATCATTCCAAGAGGCAATTCCTGTGCTCCCTCACAAGGATCTATAAGGATCTGGGATTTATACTAAGGAAATTAAATGCCCTGTTTTCAATGATCCCATCTGATATATTTTGACCAAGACCTTTTCCGCTTCTGAGTCTATCCCTTCACGGAAAACTGTAAGTCATTGTGTAGGCTCTATCTATATAATAACTATTCCATGAAAAGATTTGTATGGACTTGTAATTAGAGGTCAAGGGAAATAAGTACATTGTAAGTAATTTAACGCACCTGCCTCTGCACTGAAACGCTTTCTCTACCTAGTGCACTTACTGGTAGAAGCTCACTGATGCTCGTGGATACGTCGATGATTTGCTATACTTTCACCATGGTACTTATATTTTGCAAAAGATTTGTTGGTTAAGTTATAAAAGGCATCTGACTCATCAAAAATGAAGGAAAAGCAAGTGTTTAAAGCCATATGTTTCTACTGCAGAAGTGAAAGACATTATCCTATTGATGAATTCTAGTCCTACCTCTGCATCTAACACACAAACCTAAGTTTGCAGCATTAACCATGTATGTTTGTATTTAGTATCTCTTAATATGGACTATAATGTTTTCCACACAAGAGGGAACATTAAGATGTTTAAGTAGTATTTTTCATTCCTGAAAACTGGAGAAAAATCTCCCCTATTCCTTCTTCTCCTTTCTCTCCCTCCCTCCCTCCTTCCCCGCCCTCCCTCCCCTTCTCTCTCACAGATTCGATCTAATACACAGAAGATGTTCAAAAAACTTTTTCAGATGAGCATGTTCCTGCCCACACACATTCTCAC
Organism: Camelus bactrianus; assembly: GCF_048773025.1. Lineage (NCBI taxonomy): Eukaryota > Metazoa > Chordata > Mammalia > Artiodactyla > Camelidae > Camelus > Camelus bactrianus. Next base: position 59,419,395 of record NC_133543.1, read on the forward strand.
CTCTTTGTGAACATTGCTTTCCATGCTCATTAATAAACTCCAGCAAAATGTGGTGAGATTAGGAATAAGGCAAACATCTTATTTTCTATATGCTTGTGGCACCACCTTGTGGTAATTCTGCAGTATTGCAGTTTCAAGTTTAATTTTTAAAGCTCAAATATGTCTGAGAAAATGCTTTTGAGGATAAATTTTACCTTTTAAATATCAATGAGATGCAGTGTAAGAAATTCAGCTTATGTATTAAAAAAAAACCCCACACACATATTTTAATACTCATAATACCTCTCACAGTGCCCTGACCCTAGAAGCTGTTTCTTTAATGTAGAAAAGGAATGAAAGTTAAGAGATTAGAAAGGAAGGGGGAAAAAAACAAACAAACAAACAACCCAGCCAGCCAAAGATCCTAGAGGCATCAAAAAGAAGCAGAGAATATGGCATCAAAGAAAAGAACACGGTACAAAATGCTCCAGCTGATAACCCACTTACAGCTTTTGCCCTCCATTCCCCAAATCCATCCTCACTTTCTCCCCTCTGTCCCCCAAGTGTCCACACAAAGAGCCACACAAATTCAGTTTAGAATTCCTCAGGCCAAGTGAAAGATGCCACTTCTCACACCAAGAGGCAGATCTGCCTTCCCCCACATGAGCTTGTCATGGTCTTGTGACTGGCTCTGACCACTGAACACAGAGGTTACAGGTTCCTCTCTCGCTGCTGGGAGGTTCTGCTCTGTGACCTACCTGTAACAGAGCCTTGTCTAACCTTCTCAAGAGTGAAACAGCCTGCAGCCAGCATCAACTGATAGATGTGTGCGTGAGGCCATCTGAGACCAGCCAACCCGGCTGGCGTGCCAGCTGCCTGCAGCTGCGAAAGTGACCTCCAGGGGGTCCCGGACGAGAACCACCCAGCCCACGCCAGCCCCAGTCTCTGACCCACAGAATCATGATGAACACTTTAAAATGTTAAAAAAAAAAAAAAAAATCTAAAGGTTTCTGCCAACCTTCTCAAATTCCCTTCTTTCTTTCTAATTCATTCACTCATTTTCAGCCATATCTCAGCTTTTTAGATATGTCAAGCTTTTTCTCAATTTAAGATTTAACATCATCTTTACTCCCTTTGAATCACATTTCTCCATTCTCTTTGCTTGATTAAGTCTGGTTTCATCTTAAAAAGCTTAACCTTAAATGAGATTAATAATTCTTGCGGAATTAATTAAACGTGGGAGAGAAAGTGGGCATTTTAGTTAGTATGCAAACACTGATAATAAGGGAATAGTCCTGAATTCTTTTGCTTTTTACTTTGTGAAGAATGTGTTGTAAAAAGTTATGAAAGGTAATATAGACAGACAGATCTTAGATTTTGAATCTTTTTGTGTGGCGTTAGGAAAGGCCTCCAAATCTTTCCTCATCTCTGATATGAGGATGGTCATGCTGATCTTGTTGGGCCATACTGACCGTGAGGCCTAAAGACATTATGTCAATCTTTTCCTGATAACCTCTATCTCCAGTGCACCTCAGTGCAAGTACAGATGTGCCTCTCTGACCATGATTCAGCAGAACCTCCATGCTCTTGGCCTGACCTCATGATTTTAAATATTATTTGTGCTAAACTAGTGCCAAAGGCAGGGTCACAGGTCACCCTCTAACAGAGAATCCCTTCCTGTTCTGAGGAAACATGGATCCTTAAAGCCCCAGAATAAAATCAACACCACGCCCCATAATCCTGGGGGGCAATCTGACTCTCCCTGACAGACACAAACCTTCCTCAAGGACACAAAAGAATAACAATGCACAGTTAAAATTTATTACTCTCTCTGCCAGTTTACCTGCTTCCACTTGGAAGGGGGAGACTATCAGAGTATCAGTACCACCATCCACATATCACTGTGTCCACAGATGGGAGGCAGCAACACGTGGTGAGGAATCAGGTCCCTGAACTAGGCTGCCTTGTTCCAAACCCCAGCCTCACCATTGCCAGCTGTTACCTAACCTCTTTATTTCTCATTTGCATTATCCATTATAATAGTACCTTCCTCATAAATCTGCTGCAAGGATTCCAGTGAGAGAAGCTGCTTCACACAATACCTGGCGCAAGGTCAGGCCGCACTCACCCACCTAACTGCAGCCCTCCAGTCGGCCTTCACTGTTTTTCTGACACCATAGGAGGTGAAGAGTTGCTCAGAAAGCTCCTGGTGAGCGGTAGCCAGCTGGTTGAGGGGTTGGGAGCTATGTCGCTCTATTTACATGACATCATCCCTCCTTTTCTGTGGGTCACTGGATGCCCCAGAAGAAGACCAGAAGTATGAGAAAGCCACCTTTCTCTTCCCTGACCATTCCCCAGTTACACATTTATTTCAAGTAAGGGGCTCCTTTTCTGGGTATAAATCTTCCTTGTTGGGTTAGGGTTCTCAGAACATGATTTTGGACCAGGAGTTTCCCCATCATCTGGGAACTTGTTAGAAGCGCAAGTTCTCAAGCTCCAGCGTAGGCCTCCTGAATCAGGTCCGCTGAGGACAGAGCCCAGCACTCCGCACTGAACACACCCTCCTGGTGACTCAGATGTCTGCTAAGTTTTGGGAACCACTGTGTTAAATGAGCGGTCATTGATACATCAACTCCTTTAAATTTCTTAAGTTCAGATCCACCTCAAGAGAATGAGAACTGGCAACTAGAACAGGGATGGTGGAGAAATACGACAGCAGTGGGGACCCAGGGTAAAGAAAAGGTCTCAGGCTTTGACAGCAGAGGGCAGGATGAGGGTCATAAGCCACCCTACATAGAGAATAAACGTGGTCCATTTTATCTGGACTTGGGAAGCTGTTTGGGGGGTCACAGAAAGTCATCTTTGTGCAATCGTGTGGTGGCCTGAGGAAAGTACCTAAGCCAGGATGTCTGGACTTGTTGGGGAGGTTTCCGGCTGACATAAACCAGAGGAGGATAGAAAGAGAACTTAGGAGAGCTCTGAATTCCAGCAGCTGTCCCTGATTTTGTTTTTACGTATGTGTTTAGCCAGATGGGTTTGTTTCTATGCCTCTGACCCCAAAGGGCAAGGATGACTCTTCTTCCTGTTCTAGCCCCTTTCTGTTTTGCCAGAGGGATGTCAATCCTTCCCCCGAATCATAATTCATTCCAATAATAATAATAATAAACTCTTTATAGTTTATCCCAACATGCATTTACATTGCTGGCCCCTCAACCTGGAATGTTGTTTTTCCTTGAGTAACTTGAAATTCATTTTTCAACATTCACCTCAAATGTCACCTCCTCTAGGAAGCATTCCTGATCTTTGGAGAGGTGATCATTCCATTGTCTGTGCCACATTTACCTTATATGGAGATCTATCATTGTTCTTAGCATATCACATTGTCATTCATTTATTTATATATCTGTCCTCTTTTGACACTTTTCTTAAGAGACTGTGTTTTATCAATCTTTAAAGTAGACATGATAATTTGTAAAAAGCAAAGTTTGTGTCCTTTATCATCTCTGATAATGCTACTAGAATACGGGTATTTTAGGTGGTACCTTTATTATGACTTTTTTAACTGAAATTTTTGAGATAATTAAAGATACAAAATAATATAAGGAGTTCCCCTAAACATTTTGTCCAGTTTCCTCTGATAGTAAAATTTTGTAAAACTACAGAATAATATCACAACCAGGATGCTGACATGGATACAGTCTACCAATCTCATTCAGACTTCCCCAGTGTTACTTGCATTCATTTGTGTGTGTGTGCCTGTGTTTGTCACCTGTGTTAAGTTCGTGAATTCACCACCACAGGACTCGTCATATTGACTTTTTATAATCACACCCACTTTCCTCCTGACACCTGCCTTGAGCCTCATCCCCAGGAACTACTAATTTGTCCTCCATTTCTAAAATTTTGTCATTTCGAAAATATTATACAAATTGACTCATACAGTATGTATGTAACCTTGTGATTTTTTTTCACTTAGCATAATTCCCTAGAGATTCATCCAAATTGCTGCATGGATCAATAGTTCATTCCTTTTTATTATGGAGTAGTATTACACAGACACACAGAAAGGATGGGGCCTAGCTAACAGCATGCTTAACGGTGAAACACTGACTGCTTGCTTGTTTTGCTTATAAACGTGCAATTGCTCCAGCACCATTTGTTGAAGAGGCTATCTCTCCTCCACTGAATTGTTTTTGCACCTTTGTCAAAAATCAGTTGAGTATATCTGTGCGGATCTGTATTTCTCGGTTCTGCAGTTTTCCCCACTGATCTATGTGACTATACCTCCACTAAAAAAAACAATGTCTTGGTTACTTTAGCTATATAGTAAGCCTTGAATTGGGTAGAGATTTTTCTTGCTTTATTTCTTTGTCAAGATTGTTTTAGCTATTGTAGGGACCATGCTTTTCCATATACATTTAGAATAAGCTTGTCTATGTCTACAAAAAATCTTGCTGGGGTTGTGATAGGAACTGTATGAAACCTATAGATCAGTTTAGGGAGAACTGACATCTTAACTATAGTGAGTTTTCCAATCCATGAATATGGTTTATCTGTCCATTTATTTAGGTCTTCTTTGTTTCCTTTTCTTAGCATTTTGTTATTTTTAGCATACAGATTCTATACATGTTTTTTAAAGCATATGTCTAAGTTATTTCATTTTGGGAGGAGTGATTATAAATGACACTGTGCTTTTAAATTTCAGTTTTCATATGTTCATTTTTAATGATATATACAGATATACAATTTTTTTTGTGTGTTGAGTCTCTATTCTGTAAACTTTCATAGATTCTTTGGGATTTATACATAGATCATGCCATCTGCAAAGACAGAGTTTTATTCCTTCCTTTCCAATATGTATGCCTTTTATTTATTTACTCTTGCCTTATTATGGTGGCTAGAATTTCCAGCACTATGCTGAATAAGAGAAGTGAGAGTGGATGTTCCTACCTTGGTCTTTTAGTCATTATTTCACCATTAAGCATGATGTTAGCTACAGACTTGTTGTAGATATTCTTTATTAAATTGAGGTAATTCCCTTCTATTCCTAACTTGCTGGGAGCTTTTATCAAAAACTAGTGCTAAGTTTTCTTAAATGCTTTTACTGCAACAAATGATATAACAAATGATAATCATATGATTTTTCTTCTTAGCTGTCAATATAATGTTTTATATTTGTTATTTGATTTTCAAATGTTAAACCAGTCTTTCAAATCTGGAATAAATCCCACTTAGACATGGTATAAGACATTGGTGGGTTCAGCTTGTTTATATTTTGTTGAGAATTTTTGAGTCCAAGTTTGTGAAAGATACTAGTCTGTAGTTTTCTTTTCAAATTTTTTCTTTGTATGATTTTGGCATCAGGGTAATACTGACCTCATAAAATAAGTTGGGAAGTGTTTCCTCCTCCTCTATTTTCTGGAAAAAAAATTGTATAAACTTGGTCTTCTTTAAATGCTTGGTACAATTCTCCAGTGAAACCATGTGGATCCAGAAATTTCTTTTTTGGGTTCTTTGTAATTATGAATTCAACTTATCTGATCGTTACAGACCAGTTCAGATTGTCTATTTTATCTTGGTTGCATCTGGTAGTTTATGGCTTCTGAAGAACTGGTTCATTCTTCTAAGTTATCAAATTTCTGAACATAAGTTATTTTTGTAGAATTTGCTTATTATATTTTAATTGCCACAAATTCTTTAGTAATATCATCTATTCCATTTGTGTCTTCTTTATTTTTCATCTTGGTCAGTCTTACTAGAGGCTTATAAATTTCAATGATCTTTTTTCAAAGAAGCAGCTTTTTGTTTTACTGATTTTTCTCTATTTTTTTATTTTTAGCTTCAGAAATTTCTGCTCTTGATCTTTCTCATTTCTTCCTTCTGCTTGCTTCGGGTTTATTTTTTGTCTTCTTTTCTAGATTCTCTTAAGGTAGGGACTTACTTATTGGAGACTTTTTCTCATTTCTAATATAAGTATTTAGTGCTATAAATTTCCTGTCGGTACTGTTTTATTTACATCCCACAAATTTTTGGTATTTAAAATTTTTTTTCATCCAGTTATATACATTTTTTATTTCCTTTTGGCCTTATTCTTTGACTCATGAATTATTTGAGATATGTGGTTTAATTTTCCTTATATTTTCTATTATAGGTTTTAGTTTAACTTAATTATAGTCAGGGAACAAACTGTGTATGATTATAATTCTTTTAAATGTGTTAAGGTCATGGAATATGATGTCTCTTAGTGAATGTTTCATGGACATTTGAAAAAAGAAAATATGTGTCCTATATGTTGTTCAGTAGAGTTCTACATCAATTATTTAGATCTTGTTGGTTGATTGTTCAAATCTTCTATATCCTTGCTGACTTTCTGTCTAGTAATTCCATCAGTTGCTGAGAGGGAAGTGTTGGAAGTCCCAATTGAGGACTGAGACTCAATTTCTTCTTTCAGCTCTATAAGTTTGTGCTTCATGTAGTTTTGAGGGTCTTATCTGGTGCATAAACATTTAGGATTATTAAGTCTTCCTGGTGGACTGAACCTTTTATCATAATGTAATGTCTCTATTTGCCCCTAAAAATTGTCTTTGTTCTGAAGTCGACCTTATCATATATTAATACAAGTATTCCTGTCTTTTTTAAAATTACTATTTGCATTGCATATTCTTTTCCATACTTTTACTTTCAGCCTACCTATGTTATTGACTGTAAATTGAGTTTCTATAGGCAGCATATAGTTGGGTAATTATTTTTTAATCTGTTTTGAACATTTCTGTCTTTTGACTGATATATTTGGGCCATTTATATTGAAAGTAATTATTAATATGTTAGTGCTAAGTCTGCCATTTTATTACTTGTTTCCTCTGGTTGTCAATTCTCTAGTTCTCTTTTCTTGTCCTCCTGTGGGTTATCTGAAGATTTTTCAGGACTCCATCTTGATTTATTTATATTATTTTTGATTGTATCACTTTGTATAGTTTTCAGAGTGGTTGCTATGAGTATTATAATACACATACTTATGACAATCTACTGGTATCACCATTTAGCTACTTCAAACAATGTACAGAAACCTTACTTCCATTTAGGTCCCTTTAACTTACCCACTTTAAAATATTATTTTCTCGAGTATCAAATGGTTATAATTTTGTTTCAATCAGCAAATTTGATTTATCAAAGTTATGAGGAAGAGGATAGTGTGGGGATTAATTTTATGTGCCAACGTGACTGGCCCATGGGATGCCCAGATATTAGGTCAAACGTTATTCTGGGTGTTTCTGCTAGTTTGTTTCTGGATGAATTTCACATTTAACTCTATAGACTGAGTAAAGCAGATTCCTCTCCCTAATGTGAATGGGCCTCAGCCAGTCAGTTGCAGGCCAGAGTAGAACAAAAGACTGACCCTTCCCTGAATAAGAGGGAATTCCTCCTGCCTGCCTGCTTTCAACTGGGGCTTTCAGTTTTTTCCTGCCTTTCAACTGAAACATCAGTTTTTCCTGGGTCTCAAGCCTGCCAGTCTTTGGACTGGACTTACACCCTCAGCTCTTCTGCATCTCTAGCTTTCTGACTACAGGTCTTGAGACTTCAGCTTCCATGGTCATATAAGCCGAGTCTTCTAATAAATACTATTATATATGTCCACACACATATACATGTACATCCTATTAATTGCTTCTCTGAAGAATCTTTACTAATATAGTTTATTGCATGTGCCTACATTTCTGCTTTTTCCATTGTTCTTCCTTCCTAAAGCTCTAAGATTCACTCTTTCATCATTTCCTTTCTATCTGAAAAACTTCCTTCAGCCAATCTTAAAGGTAAACTGACTAGTAAATTCCTTTGTCTTCTACAAAACTCACCACACATGGTAGTGGAAACTTACTCTCGGGCAGCGTGGAGTACCTCTTTTTCTGGAGTTGCATCTAGATTTGGAGTGGGGCACAGAGGGTGCTTACAGGATTACATAGTTCCAAGGCTCAGAAGGAAGGTTTGCTGCCTGTCATTTCTATACGTAGGCATATGTTGAAAGATTTCTGTCTGTTATTTGGTTATTAATTCATGCTGGTCCTGTGGGGGTGTCCCCTTGTGAACAACTATGAGGGACCTTTAGGTAGGCCTGCACTTCGCTCACGTGGGCACGTGGGAAACATTCTCCTGTCACTACTCCAATCCAGGCTGCGTGAAAAGCTGTTTCCCTGCTCCTCTCAGAAGCTCCTTTGTGGTTCCCAGGCTCACCCAGCAGCCTGTATGTTCACTAAGCCCACGGGAAATCAGGAGGCTGCTTCGGGTCCATCTGCCCACTCTTGTGAGGGGCCAGAAATACCAGGATCTTACTGTTTTTGTGGACCCTTTGAGGGATGGAAGCCGGCAACTACTCTGTCCAAAACCAAGACTCATCGGTGGTTCCTGCTATTCCCACCCACTCCTTGGGGCTGGGCGGGGAAAGGAGCAGGGATCCTTCACATGCAAATGAAATTACTGAAGCTCTCTTTGCTTCCACTCTGATTCTCCCTTCTGTAGCCCAGAGTGTTCTGAAGTGGTTTCAGGTGCACTCTAAGAACCTTCCTGTTCTTCCAGGAAGCACACACTAAATTCTAAATTCAGGGGAAGAAGTGCCAGTGGTTAGGGGTCAGGCACCTCTTATTTAGAGAAGTGGCTGAAGTCCCAACCACCACCCTGTGGACCCCACTCCTACCCAGCCAATCCCAAAACCACACTCAGACTGACAGAGGGGAGGGGAAGTTCCCTCTGAAATGGATAGTTCTTGGAAGGCCATCTCTACTACCACATCTTTTCTCCTTTGAGGAGGAGATGTGCTACCATTTTCCTACCTGTATTAGTCTGTTGGGACTGTTGTAAAGAAGTAAGACACACTAGGTGAGCTCACAAGAGAAATTTATCATCTCATAGTTCTGGAGGTTAGAAGTCCAAAATCAAGGTATTGCAGGGTAGGTTCTTTTTGATGGCTCTGAGGGAAGGATCAGTTCCAGGCCTCTCTCCTCAGCTTGAAGATGATTATCTTTTCCCTGTGTTTTCACATCTTTCTCCTGTGTGCATATGTCTCTATGCCCAGATTTCCCCTTTTTATAAGGACGCCAGTCATATTAGATTAGAGTCAACCCTAATGACTTCAGTTTAATTTAAAATCCTCCATGAAGACTCTATCTCCAAATAAGGTCACAATCTGAAGTACTGGAAATTAGGACTCCAATATATCTTTTTTTGGAGGTGGGGCTAAGTAAGTCCCTAAAGTCAAGTGATGGGCAAAAAAAGAGAGACTGGCATTTTGTTCCCTGATTAAATGCCTGCTTTATCAGCAGACTTGCCAGTCTCCCTGTGCTACCTGAGCAGGAGCAGGTAAGAGAAATGTGGTGAGAAGCCCCCCACCCCTGACTCCACCTCTACCTGCCTGGGCCCCAGCAGCATTAGGTTTTCAAAAGGAATGTTATTATCAGATGGATTCTGCACATGACCACAAGCCCCAAGAGCTGGCACACAGATAAGAACAGAGAACACAATCTTGCCAAGACTAACACAGTGTGGGAGAAAGGCACACACGGTTGAGGAACAGAGCTTTGTGCTGCCAGCAAAAGCTGGAAGACGCAGCTCAATCTCAGGGACTTCCAATGTCTAAGGGACCAACTGAGGGGAGCTCTTCATCCATGGGGGCCTGCTGGGCCATCTGTGACCCACGGAGACAACCAGAATAGTAATTACCTCCTGAGAACAGCACTGCAACTTTGTCAAGGCTGCAAGGTAAGGAGACCTCCACCCCTCCACCCCTCCATGGTTCCCCAGCACCTGGGCAGAAGGCAGGAGGGGTGGCATGAGAGCTGGAGTCTGTCTAGCCATAACTTAATTTGGCTATGAAATGGAGGTTTTCATAAATAGAATGGAATCTTCTAAAAAATTTTTTTAAAAAGAGTTCCTCTGAAAATACAAAAGTGAAAAATTATGGGCTGACAAGGTGTGAAGGGAGCTGCTACCCAGTAGGAAACAGACATTTGATTGAACAAAACCGAGGAAAGTGACTGGGAAAAAAGTCAGGCTTGCTCCTCATCGTGTTGAGACTGAACAGTAGATAATGTGCAGGTGCACACAGAGCAGCACTAAGGCGCAGTCCACTCTAGTTCCTGCTGGTTTACTTAGCACAACACTGTGGGCAGTCTCCCCTTACGTTACTTCAGAAATACAGCGTTTAATGACGATGCTTTCTATTATTCATCTCATAAATGTACTGTAATGTATTTAACCTTTTCCCCACAGGACATTCAGGATACATCTAATATTTTGGAATTATAAATCATGTCACAATCATCTTTGTACATACATCTGTGTTCAATTTCCATTTCAAAGGGGACACATGGTTATACCTACTTTTTCTTTCAGGTGGGAGGATTAATGCTAACCAGTTTCAGAGGTTAAGTGACCTGCCTTCATCATATGCTAAATCCAAGTTTTCTGAGACTGAATCACTGACTCTGTTATCAGTATATGGAAACTGTCCTTTATGCCTAATGTAAAACTTGAAAAGCTCTCTCATTTTCTTACCCATTTTCCTATATATTACTGCATTGTGTTATATTAGATGATGAGCTGTGTTTTATTTATAGCATATATAATATTGTGTGTATGTCTGAGCTCAATTTATTTTATATCCGCTAATTTCATCAGCATGGGAGAAAAATGGAGAAATTGACGAATTGGAGCTTAGCATGTCTGTTGTCAAAATCTGTCAAAGAGAGCTAGTTTGCCATGATAACAACCACTTGAGATCACAAATATATTACAGCACATAGGTCCGAACTTAACCTGAGTTTACTGCATGGTAGGAAACAGTAGCAAAATAGTGCTGAAGAATTATGGCTTTACTCTTCACTAAACATGGTTGGAAATCTGGATCTGCCATTTCTATACTGTATGACCCTGGACAAATTTTATCTCTGTGCCTCTGTCCTTATTCTGTGAATTAGGAATAATCATAGTACCTACCTCACGGCTCATGAGAAGATTAAACGAGAAAATTCCCATAAAGCTCTTAGGACCAGAATATGCCCCACAGAAAATGTTCAGTTAATGTTAGCTACTACTATTACCTCTTATTAGAAACCACAGGTCAACCTCAATTTAAGCATAGATATTTGGATTCTAACAGAGTTAATTCAAACCTTTACTCGGGGCTATTTGCTCTCTGATTTGAATATAAGACAGTCATGAGTTTTTAACCCTACACCAATTATATTTTTAATATATAAATAGAGATACATTAATGCATCTGTGAATAGTTATAACAATTATCACCATAATAAATAAATACAAAATAGAAAAGTAATTTTTCACTACTATAATAACCGTGTATCTTATATCCTTTAAGTTCCTTAAAGTTCTTCCACAACATAAGTGTTGATTGAGGAAAATAATGAAATGAAACCATATACTGGTTAAAAAGTAGCTAGGTTTAGCTTGAAATATAAAAGTTATTTATTTACAGAAAACATGCACAAGCAATTTTTACCGGCGCTTAATAAGGATCGTGGAAAAACTTTGCGAAACCAAAAACTATGTAACGGCAGCGAGTGACATTCCAACAAAGGGCTGCACCACGTCATCTCACCTCAAGCTGAAACCTCCTCACCAAAGCAAACACTTGCTAGAGAGGAATTTGGAGCTTTCCCACCACATTTAAGTGGAGACTTATCCTGGCCTCCCATGTAAACCTGGGGAGGAGGCCTCCTTTTTGCAGTGGTGCATTTCACATTTTTCTTTAGTTGTGTCACAGGGACAGTACCCAGTGGCCAGCAACACAGAGGAGGAAGTGGTGCCCAGGATAAGATAAAGGGTTCCTAACACTATTTAGAATTCCCCACAGATGGAAGAATGAGAAAATTCCTAAGCTTCTGCCTCTACCCCACCCACAGGGGAGGGTGAGAGGCAAGAGGCAGGGCAAGTGCTGGGGGTGCTGGAGCTGAGAGGTAAGTAAGCTGTTGGTTTTGGCAACGCCTGTTCCTATTGTTAGAGCACCACTGCCTGCTGCTGCCAACTCCCTAAAAGAATGTAACAAGTCCAGCACACAAGATTAATGCTCCTCTCCTGCATCTGGGGATGTTATAAATAAAGCCGGTGCTTTTTATATACTGTCTAATAGTACGCTACTCAACAGAAAGCAGACGAAGGAAACCGAAGAGAGCCTCGTTTTGCAGAGAGGAGGAAAAAACTGACGTCACAGATCCATTTTAAACACATCTCAAAATATGTTGGGAGATGTTCACACACTAAGGAGACACAGGACCAAGTCTATGGTCCCGTATACAAATTTTGCGTTTCTCTCTATGTGTGTCTAATAAAATATATGCTAATAATAATAATAAAAAAAATCTGGAGAAGTAACAGCTCTTGGATTTCACCTACAGGGAAAGGAATGCATATGATTGTAGTGGTGGTTTTTAAGGTGAAAGACAGGTCTTGCTCTAAATCTTTCATTGTCTAGAACAGAAGCATTTTCTCCCAGCAGTAAATGGGCCCCAGGCCCTCCTGCCTACCTGTGCTGGCGCTGGCGCTGGCGCTGGGGCTGGGGCTGGCCAGCAGTGGCCCTGGGCCCTGGGCGGGCGGCGGGGGCTGCCCATCACTCAGCTGCTTGACGCGTTTGCGGTGGGATTTGCCGTTGTAATGGACTTGGGCCTGGGCTGCCGAGTTTAGCTGGATGTTGCACACCTCACAGAAGGAGAACAGAATCTTCTTTTTCTCTTTACTCAGCTGGTCCTCAGGCCTGTCACTCTTTATCCCCTTTTCTTCAAAGCCCCGTAGAAAAGTTGCCATATTCATAATTCCATCTTCAGAGTAGTTGTCAGGGCTGAAGGAGTACTTCATACCTGAAAAAAAAAAGTACAAGTGCTTGTGAAATATATGCCTTATTTTCTAGTGTGATTATAACTAATTTTCATGGTAGGGTTTCATCTAAAATCTTCCAGCTACTCAGTGCTCACTCTCAGAAAAAGTTATCAAAAGTACTCAACTGAGCAAATACAGTCTTTGAACATGTGTTCCCTCTGTCTGGAGCAGTTTCTATTCCATTCTTGCCCCTCCTCTCAACTCTTTTGCCCTTTGAACTCTGGCTCACCCCTGACATCTCAGCTGGAGCATCACCCACTCTGGGAAACCTGTGTGACCCTGGGGATGAGGCAGATCCCGGTTCACCTGCTCACGTGGTGCTGTGTGACCTCCCTTCAGAACACCTATCAAAGCATGCACTTCATACATACTTTTGCTATTATTTGGTTTATGTCTGTTTCCCCAACAGAGTGTGAGCTCTGTGAGGACAGTAACCTCATTGCTGGAGATCCCTTACGCCTGAAACTACACCTTTTATATAACAGACACTCAAGTATCTATTGGAGGAAGGAAGGAATAAATGATGCTACAAATCCATACTGTGTAAAAGGGTATTTGTAGACACAAAGGCATATGTAATAAACACACACCTACACACCTGCACACCTGCCCACAGACACATGCCCTAACTTGGGGAGGAGGTGAATAACAAAGATTAAAACACATTATGTCTACAACTTACATTGGGTTGTATTCCAAAAGCCCCTTTATAAGTCAGCCAGTGTGAACTTGAACATATTTTCTTATAGATGTAGTGAAACAAATTATTTTTAGGTGTCCGGTTTAGCCCATAAACATCAATTTAATCTTTGATGAAGCTGAAATGCAGAACATCTGAAATACAAAAATAGCAGAAATACAATTTATGGCAATCTAGCAATTAAAAAGTCGAAAAAGAATAAAACAGAGATACAATTTTGTTTATTTTTAAGTGCTGATTTTCATTTATTTAGGTAAGGGTATAGTGATAAATTATAACCTAAGTAAAGATTTTAAAGGAGTCTTTTCAGTACCTGAAGAATCTTGGATAATGAAGATGGCCTTGGCTTTTTATTTTGCCCAGTTCTAGTTTTAATATATTTAATTTTTTTCATTTTAGCTAATGCCAGTATTTACCAGCATTTTTATACTTATCAGTGTGATTATTACGATGCTTTCACTACTCAGCTGGAACAAAGAAAAAGATACTCTCATAGAAGAAAGAGGAACAATGTTCAGAGAATAACTGGGCAAAAACTAAGGGAAAAGGGGTATGCATAAAAAAGATTTGGCTGAGGTGGACAGTACTGTGCTATGACGGATGAAGAGTTCAGATAAAGAAAGGATTGCAGCTTGTGAGGGATTCTGCCTGTGGGGGAAAATGCAAAGACACTGGCTTTGAGCAGTTTTGTTGATCCCAGTTGGCTTGGAGCTCTCTATGGAAGGGAAGAAGCAACGAAAGACTAGTCCATATATGGAGTTTGGAGTCAAATGTTTAAAATTCAGAAAATAAGTCAGAGTAAAGGGTATGACCATAAAGATATTGATTCTATGTATATGGAATGTCAAGAACTCATTCAGACCCACACACCCTATTGCAAAGTGCCATTATACATTATACCATAGGTTAAATCCCAAACTTCAGAGAGTTGTTAGGAAATTGCTAATTTTGATACATTAAACCTATTTGTTCCATAAACACTTTACCCAGATACTACCAATTTAAGGAACTCTCTTCCACAAAATTTTCCAAATGAATCTATTCCTTTCAGCTCTCCACAAAGGCTGTTTTCTTCCTTAAAAATCTTTTCAGACTATGCATAAATCAGGTGTAAGCAATTCCTAGAGCTGAGTTGTAGAAAATAACTCTGTTATAATTGAAATGTGATTTGAACTGCACATATATCAACATTTTTGCTGTATTCCCTAAATCCAAAATACCATGCTGTCACAAAGCCATTTTTTTCTCATAAAACTTTTGAAAATACTAGTGCCATAGAAAAATTATGTTCAAACATACTACGTTGCATCCTCTCTTAAAATACTAAAATTTATCTTAAGAATTACTGAACTAAATGATACAAAAGATACATAATTTTTAAAATAAGCTCATCTTTAATATAGTATGCCTTGCCTAGAAATCTAATCCATTGTAAAACATAAGGAAAACCAGTAACTTTTAGCCTTGCAAAGAAAGCGAGGTCAGGCATCATCTCACTGAATCATTGAAATCTAAGTGTTACATTTCAGCTCAAGCAGCTAAGATTGTTGACTCAGCTGAGGATGGATGACACTTTCCTCTGGAAATTTACCTTCTGTGGAAGTGGGTGGACTTGCCCATGTTGCTAATTAACACATGGTATTTCACAGAAACAGGAAATTCATCAATCACGACGCTCCATTTTAAATTTGAAATCTAAAAAATGACTTCTTTGTATTACCTCTTACAAGACATAAAGCCAGCTTATCTGTGCTTTTCTGATTGACATTTGTCCTAGAAGTAGGAGTTACTCTTACTTACAGACAATTCCCCAAACCTCCAGCACCGCATTCATGGGGCCACTTTAGGGAGGTAGAAATGCCTGGAGGTGGAGTGTACGTTCTGTCTACCAAGTCCCAATTTATTAGTCCTAGTGCTGGCTTCACCACACGTCCTCCCCTCTTAGGGGAAAAATAAGTTCAGCTCCTGTTAACAGCCACTTGCAACCAGAATATATTTAGTTCCAGAGGTCTTGGGAAAAGGACCTAGAAGTGGCACAGAAGCAAGATATCAGTCCCAACATCCACTTTTAGCCTGAGATGATATAATTTCTAGGCTTATAATATGTGTGGTGATGATAACACTTATAATGTCAACTTTCTGGCTAAGGGGATCTTAAATTACATGTTTCACTTGCATAGGGCAGAAGGACCTTCAGAAATATCCAATTTTAAACACAGCAGTGGGCAGGATCCTGCTTTGGAGAGCCATGCAGGCTTCTCTGTAGGTAAGAGAAGTCAAGACACCAGACCAACTGTTCTACACTTTTTTGTATTATTTTGTCAGGTTAGATAGCCAGGCATTTAACATTCATAAGAGAATAAGATATTTTGGTGCAGTTCATAGAATAAGAAAGTTGGTCCTTGAGTTGCTGCCTTGGGGGAAAAGACAAGATGGGATAGTTAGTGACTATCTAAAAGGAGTGATTTTTCAATGACCAAGATGCAACGCATCAGGAAATTTTGTACTTAACAACTTACTCTAAAACTGGCCGTGACCTGCATAATTATCCAGTTGTCTTTTATAATAAATTTAAATAAAAGGAAGCTCATTCAGAGGTAAAGACCGGAAGCCACAAGAAGATTGTAAACACGTTATTTTAGAAAGAACTGTCCGGGACTGCTGAAGCTCAAACTGCACTATTCTGTCCAAGCCCCACATTTTGGGGTCATTTCAGATGGATAAACTCATCTTTGGGGAAAGTATTGATTTTGTTCTGAGTTATTTTAGGGAAAGGCCACACCTCTTTGGATGGGTGTAGGATTACCCCAAAAGGAATATATTTTTCCACTGTGAGTCTTACTGCCAGATTGACAGGGGCAGGAAGTAGACACAGAGAAGGATGAGCCTGTGACTGTCTTGGGCCTGGGGGACAGGGGCTCTGTATGCAGGTATGAGAGACTTGTTCCAGGCATTCCCTTTGTGTGGAGGTAAACTGAGTCCTGGCACATAGAGAGAGGCCTGAGACTAAGCAGAGAAGGCTGAACAATAGAGAATGTCCATGCAGGGCATTGGTCTGTGACCTCAGAGGACCTCTATATCTGGGAACAAGTGTGAATTTCTTGACTTGTATTTCTTTTTTTCCTTTTTTTTTTAATCCTGAAGCCATCAGTGAAATGATGCAAACATCACAGCTGATCTTCCTATTACTGTGGGGACTTGTATGAGGGTCTAGAATGGCACCTGGGGTCAAAGCCATCCATGGGAGAGCAGCGGCATGGGACTCAAGGATTTTGGTGGCCAGCAGAAGAATGATGCCATGTCCCAGAACCAGGCAGCTGCTTACGATGTTGAATAGCAACTGGGTTGGGATATCTCAGGAATTCAGAAAGGCACATAAGAAACACAAGCTGGTTAAAATATTGGAATTCTTACATCAAGTAGGGTAGAGATTTGAACTACTCTGAATGAGCTAATATGAAAGGTGAATAGGCTGGGGCATTTGAGTGATCTAAATGTAAATAAAACAAGGTTATTTTATTCTCATTCAATATTGTAGACCCTAAGCCAACTAGATGCAGAACACTTAGAAGATGCACCATAAACCTTTGGTAAAATGAAATCGTTGCTATAGTTAATTCAGCTGAAGTACAGCTTCAACCAAAAGCTGCTAGTTAATTTGGCCTTGGCCTTCAGAAGACCCAATGGTTGAATGTCTACGTAGATCAGTGTCTTTTCTGGCATCCTTGATCTTCTGAATGGTCCAAGTTACCATTATACACATACAGTATAACAGTGTCAATAATGAGAACGTAGAATGTATTCTTAGTGCCAGAATATGAATTTCAAACATATATGCTCATTTTGGATAAAACTAGAATTGAAAATATCTTTATATGCTTAGTACATTGATAGTCTATCAGTAAAAGTAAAAATGCATGTTTCTTATCGCAAGAATAAAATGTTGCAGTGATTAATGTTAATTATGAGACTGTTAATCTTATATAAGAAACAATTAATAAAAGTTGTCAATCAGTTAAATAGGGAAATTGATTGACAACTAAATCCAGTACTAGCTGTACAGCTATAGAGAGGACATATACTTATTTTGAGGTAAAAATATTCATAATCAGATAAGCAATAAGTTTAACAGTAAGACAGAAATCAGATCATATCATAATTCTAATCTTTGTAGCAATATGTGGTGTAGTAGCTTTCATGATATTAAACAAATAAACTTTAAGTTCTGTATTTAGTTTTTATTTATTTAATTCTACTAGGGCATGAATGCTTCTAGAAAAAGATCCTACTTGGAAACTCTTCTCATCTTCTGAGGATGAAACAAAAGCAAAAGGCCAGCTTGCTACCTCAAAATTATTACCAAGGAGATAATAATTAAATTACCAAGGAGAGAATAATTAAATGCACCAAAAGGTACATATGGAACACCTCGAGCCACAGCAAGAGAAATTATTATGGACTGGGCCACAGTCTTCGCAATGAGGAAGCCCAGATTCCATTCACCTTCTGCCCTGCCTGAGACACTGCAGCCCCAGTCCTCCCATGGCAGTGCCAGGTCAGGGATGCGACCTTGAACTCTTCTCTGAGGAGGCCCTGGAGCCAATCCAGCAGCTCAACAGCTGAGTCTGTGTGTGAAGCCGGAAGGAGCTCTCCCGGCTCCCTGAGATTCCTGCCAAACCACCTTCCGTGACTGGCGTGGAAGGGAACACAGGCAACTCATAGACTGTCCCACAGAAGTCAGCTCTGTGCACCAAGGAAGTAACACTCTCAGTTCACTGAACTCTCAGGTCATCTTAAAAAGCTTACAAACAAGAACGGTATGTTCTGGCTTTTGCCACGTGGGAAAGTATAGAGTACAACTAAAGAGACCACGTTACATAGTTTAGTTTTATTTCTAATCATAATCTCTATATATGCCACAGACATGTTTTTACATTTATTGCATTTTTTTTTTACTCATTTGAAAGTAATTTGTATCATTCTAGAAGTTTGGGAAAATACAAACAGCAGAAAAAAACTGGGGGGAAATCCTCCACATTCCTACCGGTCGAAGTTAACTACGTTTTTATTTATTTCTAGCCTTTTGAATTGCACATATTGTTTTCACAGAACTCTGGTTAGACAACAGACACTTGCTAAGAGTTCAAATATATAAATATATTAGGGCTGAGCTGTCAGATTGATCATATTTACCTGCAATTTGATTAATAAGAAATCAATTTGTCCCCATCTCTGGTAAGAATGAAATGTAACTATAGCCAAGTGTTTTAAAGAAGAGAAACAGCTCTGTGAACATCTTTACTGGGGAGGGCTGCCTTGGTCCCTACATTCTGAGAGGAACTGATGTTTGAACTAAATATCATTTAGTGATATAAGAACTAAAGGATGCATTGAAGTAAATGGAGGAATGTTCCAGGCAAAGGAGATTGCATATGCAAAGGTCCAGAAGCAGGAGGAAGGATAGCAGGTGTGAAAAACTGAAAGCAGCCCAGTCCACCTAGAGCAGACAGGGCAAGGGGGAATGAAATGTAAGACAAAGCTGGAGAACTAAGCAGGGGCCAGGTAATGAGGGTCCTTGCAGGCCAAGCTGAGGTATCTAGGGAAGGTGCAGAAGCGTGTTAAACTAGACGACTGGTATGATCAGATCTGACTTGTGAGAAGATCACTTGGCCTTCAGAGGGAATAAAAGATGTGGAGCACAGTAGAGACGTTGCCACATGATATGGATAGATTCTGAAACTATTATAGTTATCCAAGCAAGAGAAAATGGTCAATGGCTGGGCCTGCATGGTGATGGTGATGGTGACAGCAGAGGGGAAAAGTGGGTAGATTCAAAAATCTTGAGAAGAAAAATCAACAGGACTTGGCAATGGATTAAATGGGACTGAGGAGAGAGGGAGGAGTGGTGTCAAGAATGACTCCATGGTTCTAAACAGTATTAAAAATATCTGGGTGTCCTGGTTCAGGGCGGCAACAGCAAGGTCACAGACAAACTGAATCGACAGCTACAAATGGAACAATTTCCTCTGAAAACAACTTAAAAGTGGCAGAGCAACCCCTTCACATTGGGCAAACAAGAGGGAAACCCCATCAAAGCAGGTAGGAAAGGCGGAGACACAATCTCGTCATAAACCCACCCCTGGTGCAGCAACCCTCAATCAGGGGTGAACTCAGGACCCAGAGCTTCTTCCTCAGGAGTGAAGGATTCATACCCCACATCAGGCACCACAACTTTTAACACTAGCAGTTGAGAGACAAGCCCCCAAAACATGTGGCTTTGAAGACCAACAGGGCTCGCACTGAGGAAACCTGCAGGGCTGTGGCAAACTAAGGAACATCTATTAAATGGCGCCCCAGATTCACCGCCCTAGAGCTCAGCACAGAAGCAGCCCTTTGAAAAGTGCTTAGACTTAAGGAGAAAGAGATTCATTTTCTAATTTTAAAGTGCTGGCCTAAAGGGCAGAGGCCTGCTGAGATACTCCTGGGGTGGAGGCTGGTGGCCTCTCTCTGCCATGCTGAAGCCAGCAGATGCCATCCTTTTTTTTTTTTTTTTTTCCTTTTTATTCCCCTTTTCTATTTTTCTTCTTTTTTTCCTGTTCTTTTTCTTCTCCTTATCTTTTTTCTTTCTTCAGTGAGTGCCACCTTTGCACTCCCCCTCAGCCTTGTTCCAGCCAGTGGGTACCATCTTAGAGCTCTGCCCCTGCTGCACTTCAAAGCACCAGTATCTCCCAGGGGGAAAACTTCCATACACATCTGGTGACCAAGTTTGTATGTCTGGTAACATGGTATTTGCAGCTGCCACCCAAGGGACTCGTTTCTGGAGGCCAAGGCGAGTTTGCGTTCCTGGGTCCTCATGGGTCTGTAACAATTGAAGAGCGTTCTTGGCAGCCAATTACTCCCAGGGCACTGTGCAGACAGCAGACAGAAACACACTCCCTAGTTTTTCTGAGAAAGAGGCCTATTTGCCTGTCTAGGAACTTTGGCCCAAGGAGCAGTCATCTGGTTTGGCACATTTATAGAAGCCTAAGATGGGCCTCTCAGAGAACAGGCTGGTGAACGCAGTCTTTGTGCTCTCTCTTTGCCTCGCCCCAACTCACTGGTATCTTACAGAACGGAGTTTATTCCCTTCTCTGGGGGCCTGATTTTTGTGGGTACTGCCAGGGAATTCCTTTACATTGCCTGGCTCTGATGGCCAGCAGGTTTATGCTTGTGGGTCCCCCAAGACTGTAACCAATGGAGAAAGAGTTCTTAAATAGCTAGCACCTTCAGGCACAGCAAGAGGCAACAGACCCAGGAGCCCAGTCTCTCCGGAAAGAAGCCTGTTAGCGTATCATCACAGCTGCAGCCTGAGGGGAAGGCTTCTAATTAAACATACGTCTCAGGGCTGCATGCAAACCTTTCCTGAGACCTAGGAGGGCAGGAACTATCTTTGCCCCTCCCTCTGCTGTGCTCCTGTGCACCGTCTCTCAGAAGGGAGCTCCTATATGTGTCTGGTACCCCACTTTTACATCTAGTTCCCTGGGTTTTGCCGTTGTTGCTCAACAGATACCCCATGATCTCCCTTTAGGCAACAGGGGAGCTTGTGTTCCCTGGTCCCATGGGACTGTAACAATTGGAGAGACAGTTCTTTACAGGCTACCACCTCCAGGGCACTGAACAGACAACAGACTGAAACACATTACCAGCCTTTCCGTGAAAGAGACTTACCTGCTAGACCCAGAGCTTAAGCCTTAGAGGCAGGCATAAGTTTTGGCACGGCTCACATCTAGAGGCTACAGAGGTGCTCTCGGGAATAAAATAAACCTCAGGGGAGAAAAATGCTTAATGAAAGAGATATAAGTAATTTTCCTGATCAAGAACTCAAAGTATTGATCATAAAGAGGCTCACTGAATGGACAGAGTGAGAACTTTAACAAAGAGACAGAAAATATAAGGAAGTCCCAAACAGTATTCACAGAACTAAAGAATATAATAACCAAACTGAAAGAAATCTTAGCATACCTCTAAAAACAGTCACCAAACATCAAAGGAGAGAGCAAGAGAAGAAAAAAGGAACAGAAGACTACAAAACAGCCAGAAAACAATTAACAAAATGGCAATAAGTACATATCTATCAATAGTTACTTTAAAGGTCAATGGACTAAATTCTGAAACTCAAAGACATAGAATGGCTAAATGGATTAAAGAAAAAAAAAGACCCATCTACATGCTGCCTACAAGAGACTCACTTCAGATGACATATACAGACTGAAAGTGCAGGGATGGGAAAAAAAGATATTCTGCACAGATAGAAACTGAGAAGCTGGGGTAGCAATACCTATATCAGACAAAATAGACTTTAAAACAAACACTATAAGAAAGAAGAAAAAATGAAGGCCAAAAATACTACAAAGAAGGCAACATCAAAGACAAGAGCAGAAATAAATAAAATAGAGGCTAGAAAGACAATAGAAAATATCAATGAAACCAGAGCTGGTTCTTTAAAAAGATAAATAAAATTGACAAAACTTTAGCTAGACTCACCAGGAAAAAAAAAAAAAGAGAGAGAGAGAGGCATGGAACACAAACAAATAAAATCAGAAAAGAAAGAAATGTTACATCTGATACTACAGAAATACAAAGAATCATAAGAGATTACTATCAACAATTATATACCAATAAGTTAGACAACCTAGAAGAAATGGATAAATTCCAAACATACAATCT
Organism: Camelus bactrianus; assembly: GCF_048773025.1. NCBI lineage: Eukaryota > Metazoa > Chordata > Mammalia > Artiodactyla > Camelidae > Camelus > Camelus bactrianus. Next base: position 59,441,662 of record NC_133543.1, read on the forward strand.
TACCAGATTGAATCATAAGAAATAGAAAACCTGAACAGATTGATTACTCATAAGAAGATTAAATCAGTAATTTAAAAACTCCCTACAAACAAAAGTCCAGGACCAGATGGCTTCAACTAGTGAATTCACCCAAACATTCAAAGAAGAATTAATACCAGTCCTTATCAAACTCTTCCAGAAAACAGAAGAGAAGGGAATACTTCCAAACTCATCTTATGAGGCCAGTATTACCCTGATACCAAACCCAAAAAAAGACACTACAAAAAAAGAAAATTACAGGCCAATATCCTTGATGAACATAGATGCAGAAATCTTCAATAAAATATTAGCAAACTGAATTCAACAACACATTAAAAAGATTATACACTATGAGCAAGTGGGATTTATTCCAGGGATGTAAGTATGGTTTAACATCTGCAAATCAATCAACATGATATACCATATTAACAAAATGAAGGATAAAAAAATAATATAATTATCTTAATAGACACAGAAAAAGCACTTGATAAAACTAAATATTCAATTATGAAAAAAACTCTCAACAAAGTAGGTATAGAGGGAATGTACAACAACACAATAAAGTCCATATATGACAAGCTCACAGCTAACATCATATTCAATAGTGAAAAGCTGAAAGCTTTTCCTCTGAGATCAGGAACAAAACAAAGATGCCCACTTTTACCACTTTTATTCAACATAGTATTGGAAGTGCTAGCCAGAGTAATTAGGTAAGAAAAAGATATAAAAGGAATCCAAATTGGAAATGAAGAAATAAAACCATCTTTTTGTAGATGACATGATACTATATATAGGAAATCCTAAAGACTCTACCAAAAAACTATTGGAACAAATAAATTCAGAAAGGTGCAGGATACAAAATCAATATATAGAATCTGTGCATTTTTATACACTAATAAAAAAACTATCAGAAAGAGAAATTAAGAAAACAATCCCATTTTCAAGTGCATCAAAAGGAATAAAATACCTAAGAATAAATTTAACTAAGGAGGCAAAAGAACTGTACTCTGAAAAGTATGACACTGATGAGAGGAATTTCATTAATATATTGAAGACATATATAAATTAAAAGTTATTCCATGCTCATGGATTGAAAGAATTAACACTGTCAAGATGTCTATACAACCCAAAGCAATCTATAGATTCAATGCAATCTCCTTCAAAATGCCAATGGTATTTTTCACAGAAATAGAACAAATAATTTTAAAATTTGTTTGGAACCACAAGGGACCCCAAATAGCCAAATCAATATTGAGAAACAAGAATAAAGCTGGAGGCATCACACTCCCTGATTTAAAACTATATTACAAATCTATAATAATCAAAACAGAATTGTATTGTCATAAAAACAAACACATAGATCAATGGAATAGAATAGAGAGCTCAAAAATAAAGCCATGGATATATAGTCAATTAATTTATGACAAAGGAAGCAAGAATATACAATAAAGAAAATACAATCTCTTCAATAAATGATGCTGGGAAAATTGGACAGCCACATGGAAAAGAATAAAATTGGACCACTATCTCATATCAGGCACAAAAATTAACTCAAAATGGAATAAAGACTTGAATGTAAGGTCTGAAACCATAAAACTCCTTGAAGAAAGTGGTAAGCTCCTTGACAGAGATCTTGGTGACAATTTTTTAAGTGTGACACCAAAAGCAAAGGCAATAACAGCAAAAAACAAACAAGTGGGACTACATCAAACTAAAAAGCTTCTGCACAGTAAAAGAAACCATCAACAAAATGAAAAGGCAATGGGCTGTGAAAAAATATTCACAAATCATTTATCTGATGAGGGGTCAATATCCAAAACATATAAAAGACTTAAACAACTTAATAGCAAATAATAATAATAATATGATTTAAAAATAGGCAGAGGATCTGAATAGAGATTTTTCTAAAGAAGATACAGATGGTCAACAGGTACATGAAAAGATGTTCAACATCATTAGTCATCAGGGAAGTGCAAGTCAAAAACACAAAGAGGTATCATCTCACACCTATCAGAATGGCAACTACTAAAAAGACAAAAAATAGCAAATGTTGGCAAGAATGTGAAAAAAAGGGGAACTCTTGTGAATTGTTGGTGGGAATGCAAGTTGGTGCAGCCACTATGGAAAACAGTATGGAATTCCTCAAAAAATTAAAAATAGTACTATCATGTGATCCAGCCAGTCCACTTCTAGTTATTTATTTGAAGAAAGCAAAAACACTAACTTGAAAAGATATAGTCACTCTCATGTTCATAGCAGCATTATTTACAATAGCTAAGTTATGGAAACAACCCAAGTGCCCATCAACAGATGAATGGATTTAAAAAATGTGGTATGTATACACATTGGAATATGATATGTATACACATAAAAAGAATGAACTCTTGTGATTTATTATAAAGATGATAGATGATTATGTAGTGATGAGAGAATAGTCATTTTAATAAATGGAATGGGCTGACTGGTATCCATATTGGAAAAAAATCTCGATCCCTACACCTCACACTATATATTAATTCTAGACGGATTGCAAATCTTAAATGGTACAGAAAAAATAATGAAGCTTTCAAAGGAAAAGATAGAAGAACATTATCATGACTTTGGAGTTGGCAAAGACATAAAAAGTATTAACAATAATATGAAAAAATATAAGAATATATTAAAATTAAAAATGTTTCTTCATCAAAAGGTACCATTAAGAGATTTAGAAGGCAACTCACAGAATGGGATGCTATATTTGCAATATATGTATCCAACAAATGACTTGTATCCAGAATATATATGAAAACTCTTTCAAATCAATAAGACAGACAACCCAGTAGAAAAATAAACAGAGGTCTTGAATTCACAAAAGACAATATCCCAATGAACATGAGGAAAGGCACTCAATCTCATTATTCATTAGAAGTACTGGAAGCAAATTAAAGCCACAGTGTAATACCACTACCTCCACCAGAATGGTTAAGATGAAAAGGAAAGAAAATACAAAGTTCTTGATGAGGAAGTGGAGCACCAAAAACTTAGACATGGCCGGTGAAGTATAAATTAGTACAACTACTTTGGAAAGCTGGGCATAGGTATAGTCTAAGACTGAGCTGTTCTGCACTTAGGTATGCATCCAACAGAAGTATGCAAATAAGCTCACCAAATGTACAATACTCACAGTTTATAGAAGCACTATTCATAACAGACCCAAACTGAAAAAGCATATAAATGCCCATCAACAGTAAAATGGGCAAATACATTGTAATATGCTAATTCCACAAGGGAATAATAACATACCGCAGTAAGAACTAATGATTTACAACTAACTACATGCAACAACATGGATGAATCTCAGAGTAGTAGTGAGCAAAAGAAGCCAGATCAAAAGATTATTAATTGTATGATTTCATCTATCTATTGGAAATACAAAATCATGTAAAACTAATCAGTGATGTTAGAAGTCAGGGTAGTTATCACTTTGGGAGATGGTCAGTGGTGAAGCGGGGAGACTAATGACTACAAAATGGACCAATAATGTTCTATGTTTCCAGCTGGCCGCTGGTTACACAGGCATGGTCAGTTTGCAGAAATACATCGAGCTGTACATTTATAACACGTTTCTAGATGTATATTTACTTCAATAAGTGTTTTAAAAAGTCATATGTTCAACAGAGAATATTTGAGAAATATCATAAAAAGAAAGTAAATTAATCCCCCTCAAGCCCACCACCAGAGATTTGCGTTTTAATTCACACTATATTTTTCTAGGTTTTTAAAAATGTGACTACATATTTATAAAAACCTAGTTACTGTACACACAATCTGTATCTTGCTGTTTTACTTAACATATTATGCACATCTTTCTATGCATTAAATATTTATCTTTAACATCAGTCTTAATGACAGAAAAATATTCTCCCTTCAGAGATAATTTAGCCAAATTAGAGTCTCATTCCTAAGATATGAGGATTCCCCCAGGAGGACAAGGCCAAGACCAGGGAATCTTAAGCACCCCTGAGGCCTTCACAGCCATTTCTTCCAAACATTTTCAGATTCTAGGGGATCAAGGATCACCAAAATCATTTCATTTCCCCCAGAACCTTATGGGTGGTAGTAAGACAGTGTTTTTTCACTTTCTGACTATTTTAAATATTCCTGGAAAAGAGTTTTTTCCTATCTGTGTCATGCGTATCCATGATTATTCTCTTAGGATAAAGTCTGGGAAGTAGAGTTCCCAGGTCCACTTCTGATACATGTGGCCAATTTGACCTCTAAATAAGCTATACCAATTTACACTTCTATCAGCCGTGTATGAAAATGTTTATGTCCCTTCACCCTCAACAACACTGAGGAAGCTGTTTGAAAAACTCTTAGTCCATCTGACAGGCACAGCGTGTTTCCAAATGCACTTATGTGATTACTAGCATAATTGGGCAGTTCTTCATATGAATATTGACCATGTATTATAGCTTTTATTAGTGAATTTCCTATTCATGACCTTAACATATTTTCTTTTTTCAACTGAAGTTTATCTCTCTTGTTGATTTTTAAAGACATTTTTGTATATTAGGCACATTAACTCTGTCTCTCATATATTGCAAATATTTTTCCATTTAATTTACCTTTTCATTTTGTTCACAATCTTCAAATGTACTTGTTTTTATTTTTCATGTTGTCAAATCTATCCATCTTTTCATTTATGATCACTGTCTTTAGCTTAGAAAAATCCTTTCCTGGCCTGTGTTACAGAAGTTCTTAATTTTTAAAAATAATCTTGTAATTTCCATTATGGGTTTAAACATGATACACAGAAGAAGAAAAAAGAATAAAAGCCTAAAAACCAATACACTCTCTCTTAATGTGTTAGGGTCATATGGGACAATTGTGTCGATGGCTGTGGCCACTATTAGGTGGTTACATTGAAAGCCAAGGAAGAGGAGGAGGTAAAGCAAGAAAGGTTCTTGTTACACAAGTGAAATATTCCTTCCTGAAGACCTTGGTGATGAGCCATCATCCTCTTCAACTTGTTGGAAGGGACTGGGCTCTGTCTTGGAGACCATTCCAGTGTACTCTTATGACAGGCAGGAAGACAGAGCAACCCAGCTTCCCTGCCACTCTGAGTCTAGAGGAGCAGAATACACATCCAGTAAACAATCTCCATCCAGCTTTTCCCAACAACTTCTCTCTCTTCAGCTACAAAATGTGGATACTAGAGGTTTGTCTCCATGACTGTTCTGAAAGCTAAAAGTTGAATCACTGTGAAGCCTTGAAAAACTGTCATATAAAAGAATGGTGTATAATTAATTCACTGGAACAAAGCTTAGGTATTATTTGTCATTTGTTCTTTCAAAAGTCAAAGAAGTTGTATTAGTTGTGCAGCAGATGCAAAGTTTTAACATCTATGGGCATTCAAAAATAGAGAGAATATAAGCTTTCCTGATGATTACTTTTTCACATCAGAAAGTATAACTTTTGACAGTAATGTGATTTTCATTCTTCTCTTCTGTTATAATATTTTAAAACTTGGTCTGTAATAACTGCAAAGGTGATGCTGTATGTGTACACACACACACACACACATACTTAGGTAATAATTAATATGGAGACATCATTGAGTTTAAAGTCATTATCTTCTCTGAGTAATTTTATCTGGTCCTTTGGCAGGTTCTTATCTCCCCCTTATAGTTACCCAATTACAAGCTACTGCCACTAACAGGGAACAAAGATAGATTTAGACAAGGGATTGTGTTCAATTGGGTCAAAGCACACAGCAAGCCTAACAGGCTTAAGAGAACATGAGAAGAAAATAGCAATTCCCACGGCTCCCTCGAGAATTTAAAACACCAAGTCAAAATTCAAAGCTGACACCTTTGGTAGGTGTGATATGGCTTCCAGGAAACGACCCTGCAAGCCCTGCTGGAGAAATTAATCCCAAAGGTACTACAGGCAGAAGATGACCCAATTATCGAGAAGAAGGTCAGGTATATAAAAGACAATGATAAGAAGAACAGGCCACAAAGACTAAAATATCTGAGCAAGTGAGATTGTTAGATTTTGATTGTGAGAGTCAAACCAGAAACTGCTCAGAAGAGAAAAGGAGAAACATGTCTTGTTGAAAGTCAGTGTCCTGATGTTCCAGGGGGCGAGACCAACTCTCCAGGTTTCAAATGAAATAGGAACCTCCAAGTTCATTATGTCATCACCCCACTGCTCACTGGAATCGATAAGAAATAGAGAAGGCAGGTAAAGATAACCCAGAAGGATGTGCAGAATAAGAGTCTCATGGCAACAAAGTTGATTTTTCTTGAACTTTTAATTTATTGCCACTTCTGACTACCTGCTCTTCCCATATTGATTTTCTTTTAAATGGTCTTTTGCCCTTTTAAAATTGATTTTTTAAAATGTTTCTTTGCCAAATATCTCCACTGCTTCTGACGTTACATTTGATGACATTTAAAGTCTTTATATTCTCACTTTCCCCCTGAAAGGAATGACCAGCTTTGACTTAATTCTATTCTAAGAAAAAAATGAAAAAAAAAAGTGAAAACCTAATTTATTTGCTGCCCCTAAGAGTAACTGCTAAACTTACTATATAAAATGTTCATAAAGTACATTGCCCCAACTATTTTTAGATAGAGTCTTAATTTTAAAGTTATGAAGTTAAAATCACTCTCATTTATACTCAGAAAAGACTCAGAAAAAGAACAGCTGGCATACAATTTGTTTAGCCACTCAAAACTTTATCTACTTACTGGTGACTTCATTGGGCTGCAGAGCAATTTCATGTTTTCAAACACATGAATGAGTACAAGGTATTTTTGATTTATAGATAGCTGGCACCCTAGGGCAATGCGTGGTAGGGACCAACTACCTGAGCTAGACAGGATTTGCTCCTTTGAATTCTTGTAGCACGATGTTCACATCAACAAGTGAAATTCATATGGTATTATGCAACCAAGTAAACTTACAGGAGGAGCATATGCATTCTGAAAGGCAGCATCCAATAATCTCCACAAACATCTCTCTGGTGAAAGATGAATTGAAGCACCTATCAAGCTCTTTCTTCTTTCTCTCTCATCTCACTTCAGTGACCCAGTTGAGGAATGTAAAATATAAAATATACTATAATAGAAAACATGTTCACAGCATAGTGGAGTAATTTTAAAAGGACTCACGCCAAACACACAAGAATGTTTGCCTATTTGGCGATAAGAAGAGGGGAAATGGGAATAAAAAGAAACAAATATATGAAAGGAGCTTCTCGTGAACCAGGGATGAACGTTAACATGCTATGACTTGAGGAGTGTGATTAACTCGACTTTCTACATCTGAGGTTAAAAAAAATATAAAAACCAATTTCTGTTTTGAAACCACTTTGTGATGAAGAATAATGTAGTATTATGTTCCGTGACAACAGGCTCATACAAATAAGATTCTCAAGTAGCTCCAAGTGGGACATTCAAAAGCTTAGTCTGATTTTGAGCAGAGAAAGGAGATTCCTCATAGGGCCTCTAATTATTGATCTAAGCTCCTTCCACTCTTTCACTGACTGAAAATTGAAAAGAGGCAATATTGGCTTTTGAAGAATTCCCTTCTTTTGCCTTTTCATAAACTGCTTTTCTAGGACTCTTATGCTTCATTCTGCATCCACATTCAAGCCTAGCCTTGAATTAATTCCCGCTAAGTTATTACTGACTGATGAAGATTTATTTGTCAAAAAGAAAGAAAAAAGAAATGAAAATCTAACGCAGCTATGTTTAATGTAGCCCAGCATCGAAACACCCAGGGAGTATGTTTCAAAATCCGTATGTCCACTCCCTACCCCGTAGACTATGATTCAGTAAACTTGGCATTTGAATAACTGGTAGAATGGAGAAGAAAGAAATAAAGTATTTCTTGGAATGCCAAAAACTTATGTGTTCAGCTGGTCCTGAGCCTTTATACAAGGATGTCTTCCCATTTTCCCCATGTTTTCCCCACCACATCAGGACTTCTAAGCCACTTGCCTACAAGGAACAGGAAACCAGTCCCACTTCCTATTGCACCATTCATCTGCTTCTCAACCTAACAAACACTCCAAGCATCATACAGAAGAAAGTGACAGCTCTGTCAATCACCTGATATTTGAGTGACCTTGAGAAACCACTCATCTGTCTGGGCATCAAATTCCTCTTCTGTAAAGGGAGGAGAATGAACTACATGACCTCTAAAATTCCTCCCTCTTTTAAGATTCAAACGTTTATACAGCTTCATTTTTGACTGTCATTTGCTTTTGGTATAGGGAGGAATTATAATGTCCAACAGAATTTATCTGCAAAATGTTATTGCCTTGGGAAATGATCTGCTCGGATCCTTCCGATCTACAGCTCATCCTTCACGGAGAACCCAACAAATGCTGTCAGTTCTGGGTTTGCATAAAGACTATTTCCTCCCCATCTCACTTTGGCAATTGAGTGGGAGGCAGCAGGCAATATTTCAAAATGCAAATTGACATTTAATTATACAAAAATCTCCTTCCGTGATCATTTGTTTTGCCAGGCTGATTCTGATCTACTTGAACGTTTTCCCTTTTTGTTGACTCCTTGTTCTTCACAGTTCATGTGGAGAAGAAAGATAAATGAGCCTCAGGCACTAGAATTATATTCTTGTTACTTCTTCTACCTAATAGAATCTTTAGGTGATACTGTCATTTGCAAAATGATGCTTCTTTCTGAGACTTCTCTGAATCCCTGACATCCATACTGACATTTTCAAGATGTGAGCATTTTGGGAACTATAATCAATTTCTTGTAATAACATATAATGGAAAAGAATTTGAAAAGAAAACATATACATACACACACACATATATATATGTGGATGTATAACTGATTCACTCTGCTGAACAGTTGAAACTAACATTGTAAATCAACACACTTCAAAAAAAATTTTTTAATGTGGGTATTTCCCAATATTTATATCAAAAATAGAGTATTCGTACAAATGTCACTTAAAAGTTAGAGTGGAGAGTCTGGCTAAAGTGGACAGAAATGGATGGTTCTGTTTTAACTAAACACTGAAATGATTCAGCGTGGAGATAAGCCAGGGCCAGGATTACAGTGAGGGGAGAAAGGCATTTGCCTTAGAGGTAGAATTTAAGGGGGCACCAAAAATCTGAGTAATCAAGGTCAACAATATCTTAATGCAATATTCTAGATCAGTAACAGTGCCATGACAAGCCATACTGGACCCAGATACAAAAGGAAAAATCATAATACTGACCTTTTCTTTATTTAAAATTTTGTTCATTGTGGATTTTTAATATTGATTTTGACTTTTAAAATAATGAAATAAAGCATTATTTATCTTGATTACTGAATTTTTGATATCCCCTGAAAGCCTTAAAATTTGCACCCAAGGCAACTGCCTTCTTCACTTTACCTTAGTCCTGGCCCTAGATAACTTCCCTTCTGTTATAAGCCATATACCAACATTACTGTATCTTTTTGTTAATAAAGAGGGACCCATAAAACAACTCTGATTCTTTCTATGATAGTTCTTGTTTGTGTGTATGACTTTTCTAAGTGATTAATGCCATTTTAATAATTTATTCTAAGCAGTGATTGGAGAAGTAGTCAATTTTCTTTTTACATAAGAGAAAAATGAAGCTCTGGTGAAAATAAACTGACAAGGGACACAATGCAGTTGGTATATGAAAATCTGTATGCCTCATGAACACTGTCTTGTTGAATGAGAGTCAGGGAAAAGAAGAAAAGAGAAAGCAAAAGAGAGAGAAATATAGGGAAGATGAAAGAAACATGAAAACACCCCAGGAATTTTCAAATTTCAGCATGCATAAGACTCATCTGGTAAATTTGCTTACAATGTAGATTCTCAGGCTGATCCCTATACATGTGAATTAAATAAGGCCTGGGGCATCTCCTGGAATCTGCATTTTTAAGTGACTCTGATGCAGGTGTTCTAGGAACCACAAGTTGAGAAACACTGATGGGAAGCACCCATTGTGGTAGAAACTGGGCTATGTATCTGGAACACATTTTTTTCATAATTCCCACGAATAACCTTAAAGAATTAATGTCCCTTTTTTTACACATGATGAGAAAAAGTCCAAGATGAAAGAAAATTACAAACTCACATTTTGAATGAGTGGACACGTACCAGGAACACTGAATTGTACCAAGGATCTGGCTATAGCTCAAGTGTTGGTTGTCAACAGTTGCAATGGTAGACAACTGGGTCAGATGTTAGTGGTGTGCATAGGTGAAAGGAAAAGGTGACAGAAATGATGGGGTGGGAGTGAGGCAGAATAATTCAGAAGGTGGGAAGAAAGCAATGTTTTGCACATGCAATGGTTTTACTTTGCAGTTTAAAATTTAGACTGAGAAGTGTAACCATTATGTCAAAGCTAGCTATTATGTGAGCAAGTCACATAATATATTTATAGATGTGGCAATAATTTAGTTTGATGAGGAAAGAACAAAATCTTGGATTGAACCTGGTTTCTAGTTTAAGCCTACATCTCTGGATTTATCCCCATTCTGCCTTTCTGTGCCTTCTGTCTCTGATCCTGAACTCAAGCTGTTCTTACTGGGCCAGTCTTCAGTTTTTACAATTGTTAAGTCAGAATCTACTTGAAATTCTCCTCCCGCAGGGAAATCACTCTGGTTAACTCAATATCATCCTCTAACTGACACCATTATGCCCACCCAACCTTCACCTGTTTATACAGTTAACACATAGCAAACTTAAAATTTATGCACCCATGCCTGTGTTGTTTGGTCTAATAATATATCTAGATCACAGCTCAGTTTGTAAACAGATTTTCAGTTTCTGGAGGTGTCTGAATATTATAAAACCTACTTACAGAACCTATCACCTAATAAAATCTGTATGTCAGGAAAAGGGTCAATGAGCAATTATTGAAGAGAATGCTGATAAAACAGTTGCATATTCATAGGTCAATAGCTCTGAGATGCTGTCATTCACCTGCCAATGAAGTTTTTCTCCCTAAAAGAATAAACTCCTAATATTTAATAACCATTAGACTCTTGCTATTTCTCTAGATCTGTTGGGAGTAGGGGTAGAGGAGAGACGTGTAAGACATAGTCTTGAGAAACTTAAAATTGTACAGAGGGGAAAAAAACCCAACACACTTGTCTGTAAGGCCAAGTTACTTAGGATCTGCAATCAGAATAAAGGCAAGAAGGATCAAAATGACCTCAAGAATTGTCTTGGATGCCATGAAAACCCTGCGAGGCAGGATGTGATTGGATGTAACAGAGAAGAAATTTGGCATAAAACACAGAAAGCAGTGAAGGCTAAAGATACAGCTAGGTTGTAATCAGCTTACCTGAGACTTGAAGTCATCAAAGTATGTAATGGAAAGACTATGTGTGGAGAAGGGTTTTAAAAAATGAGAGAATAAGAAATAAGAGGAAATAGTTATAGATCTCACATCAAAGGATTCTGTCTAAGGAAGGAACCCACTGGGGGCAATTGAAAACTATTCTGCAGAGAGAAGAGACTTGAATGATGTTGAAGATAGAATATAAAGAAACTATAATTACAGAAGAGAGGGGTAGCTATGGCAGGGAGTTCCTAGAAGGAGGAGGTAGAAATGGGATGTAAAATATAGTGGATGAGAAAACTACAGAGGAAAGAAAAAGTCTTAGAAGATTTGGATGCAGAGAATTGTTGGAAAAAGTTGGAGGCACAGGAGGAAGCTCACCCTAAATGGTTTCCATCATTTTCATTATGTGGGAGGTGAGATCAGCTTCTGAAGGCAAAAAAGGGAGGTGGGGGTAGGTGAGAATGTTGTGGCGGCAAGTGTTACAAGGTGTCACTGCCATCTTCATCATCTATGGTTGCACTATGGTGTGTGTGCTAAATCTTATACAGAGTATTCTTAAACAGGGAAATTATAAATCCTATGTATATATAGCTACAGCTTCTCTCTCAAGATCATGAAGTGTAAATAAGAAGTTTAGATACATTTAAAGATCTAGAAGGAAATCCCAGTTTTCATTCTTTTACAAATTTTTTTATGTTCCATGACTCAACCAACTTCATTTCTTTTCTAATTTGAGTTGTTATTACATAATGTTTTGAAATGAAAGAGCACAGGTGATAGTGACTTGGATTGACAGAGTTTAGTAAATGACACACAAATTTTATAAGTAATGAATATCAAAAGAGCTAACATTAACTTCTTGTTAAAAAGTAACCATAATTTAAAGTGTGGAGCAATTCCTAATCTAATTAAGAATACTGACGACCTTCCATATATATCAGGAGCCTATTCAACAACTATGTGGTACAGTCAGAAACATCTCCATGCATAAAGGTAATTTTTAGGTTTAAGACAAAGAACAGACTGTTATAGACTGTGCCAATCTATCTCCCTCTTTTCTCCGTGAGACGGAAACTGTGGAGGGTTTAATTTGGTTATTCCTCCTGGGGATATAGGGAAATCCACCCACAGAAAAGGGAGGGAAACAGCTAATTTTAGGTTTGAAGGGCATGTACTCATTCCAGTCTTGGGGAAAATTGTAGCAAATTTCTAAACAATCATTGACCAACTAAGAATTGAACTTCCTAGTATTCTTTTTACCTTCCTTAAAGGATTGCTTCATTATATTTTATATGTATTATTAATTTCAGGAATAATGTTCAAGTTGCCTCCATTTCAATGAAGTGGGAGATAAAGGCTCAATCAGGCCTTCTCAAATCTCTACAATTTATGTGTCTGGAGTTGGCCACTGAACAGCTGGAAGCACACAAATTCAGGTTAGTCATCCTGCTGGGCTGCTACTTTATTGATAGGGCTTCAATGATCACAAATTAGAATTGCTCCAAGAAATGGAGAGGGTCACTTTACAAAAGGTTTTACTCACTTGCGGTTTTTAATTTACTCACCTGGAGACTACTTATGCAACACGTTCTGACAGTCCTCAGATGACTTGAGCATTCACCTTTTAAAAGATTTTAGAAGCTCCCCGGGACACTAGATGAGGGAGCTATATTGCTGGGTGAACATCAGAGTTTTATCCAAGGGCTTGTTTCACTTCTTAGTACTGAAAATGCCACGTCTTATCTGCCATAGGTTCCTCTCTCCTTTGTGCACATGCGTGATAACGAGGTCTCACCTGCCTACCAGCAGCACGCCATTCAGATGTACTTACTACACTGGGAAAACTGCCTTACAACAACTGATTAAGAAAAAATGTCAGAACAAAACTGTGCTTGTTCCCATCTTGTGGGGAAGGGGAACAGCTTGCCTCATTAATTAAATTAATTAAAGATTAATTAATTTAAGATGCTTTCATTAATTAAAGATTCAAATAGTGGCTAGTGTTGCCTTGAAGCAGGCTGACTAGTTTTGGAGGCTCTTATTTAGCCAAAATGCAAATTACTCCCCAAAAGACTTGAAATTGGGCAAACAATGCTGATAAGAAAATGGAAAAAAGGTATGTAAAAGTAGACACTGTCATTCAAAATCTCCACTCCTGTTATCTGCTCAGAGTGAACAGAGTAGGGGAAGCACAGTGAGACTGAAAGCCTGAAAAACATTGCAAGTGTGGCTCTGTCCTCTACTAGCTGTGTCTTGGTTTAAGATATTTGATCTCTCAGCATGATCTGAAAAATAGAGACAGTTCAATTTCCTCATAGGATTCTGGTGAATATGAAGCAAAAAAAACCTACGTGTAAAGTGACTAGAACTATCTGTCACACAACTTGATATTTAATAAATATTAAGTACCATGTGAATACATGTAAATTTTGGGGAATGGGGTAAAAAAAAAAACCCCTAACCTGAAGCCCTTCTTAATATAAAAATTGTTTCAGAGGAATGACTACTTAGCATGACAACATGACCTCTGAGATTGATCTTAAGTGACATTCCTTTTGAAAATCTTATTATAAAAAATGTAAAGCATACAAAAAAGTAGAGAGAATATTGTAGCTCATCCTCAGTTTTGACAATTACCATCTTGTATTTCACCTGTATTCCCCGCCACTTCTCCCCCCAGATTATTTTCAAGCAAATCCTTGAAAAAATATCATTTCACCTATAAATATTTCACTGTGTCTCTTAAAATGTGGATTTAAAAAACATAACCACAATACTGTTACTACACTTATAAAATTAATAATAATTCCTTAATATCATCAAATATCCAGCCAGCATTCAGATTTCCCCAACTGTCATATGAGTGGGTTTTTTTTTCCTAACAGTTTGTCTGTTGAATCAGGATCTGAATAAGGTCTATACCTTTAAGTGATTGCTATGTCTTTCAAGACTATTTCACTCTATAATTTACGTTTTTTTTTCCTTGCAATTTATTTGTTGAGAAATCCATGTAGTTGGTACTTTTGACCTCTCCACAGGCTAGACATTTCTGATTGCATTCCTATAGTGCCTTTTTCTATTTGTTTTTATTGATGTACATGACTTCCAACGTTATATTACTTTCAGGTATACAACAGTGATTCAACGTGTATATGCATTACGAGATGATCACCACAGTAAGTCTAATTACCATGTGTCACTATTTAAAGTTATTACAATATTATTAACTATATTCCCTATTCTGTATATTATACTCCATGAGTTAGTTATTTAGTTATTTTATAACTAGAAGTTTGTGTCTCTTAATCCCCTTTCTATTTCAGCCATCCTCCACCCCATCCCCACTCTTTGGCAAACACTAGTTTGTTCTCCATACCTTTAAATCTGTTTCTGTTTTTTACATTGACTTGTTTTGTTTCTAGATTCCCCACGTAAGTGAAATTATACAGTATTTGTCTTTCTCTGTCTGATTTATTTCACTTAGCATAATATCCTCTAGGTCCATCTATGCTGTCACAAATGGCAAGATTTCATCCATTTTTATGGCTGAGTAATATTCCATTGTGCGTATATGTGTGTGTGTGTATAAGTATATATAAATATATATATGTGTATGTGTGTATATATATAATGTATGTATGTATCAAGATATATATACACACACACACACACATGCACATTCACATATCTCCTTTATCCATTCATCTATGATGGACATTTGATTGTTTCCATATTTTGGCTATTATAAATAATGCTACAGTGAACATAGGGGTGCATATATCATTTTGAATTAATGTTTTCATTTACTTCAGGTAAATATTCAGAAGTAGAATTAAGTCATATGGTAGTTCTATTTTTAATTTTTTGAGGAACTTCCATACTATTTTCCATAGTGGCTACACCAGTTTACATTCCTACAACAGAGAATAAGGGTTTTTTTTTTCTACATCCTCATAAACACTTGCTGTTTTTTGTGTTTTTGATAATAGCCATTCTGACAGGTATAAGGTGATATCACATTGTGATTTTGATTTGCATGATGACTAGTGATGAGCATTTTTTCATGTGTTGTTGGCAATTGTATGTCTTCTTCGGAGAAATGTCTGTTTAGGTCCTCTGCCCATTTAAAAATTTTTTATTTTTTTTTTATTGAAGTATAGTTGATTTACAATGTTAGTTTCAGGTGTACAGCAAAGTGATTCAGTTTATATATATATATATATATATATATATATATATATATATATATATATATATATATGTATATATAACAATATGTGTGTGTGTGTGTGTGTGTGTATACACACACACACACATATACATACTTTATAAAATAAATTTCTGTTGTTTAAGCCACCCAGTCTCTGTGGTATTTTATTATTGCAGCCCTAGCGAACTAATACAGGTGATAAAATGAAAATAAAATAGTAAGTGGATGATTACTTAGATTGCTGATCAAAGACAGCAACTTTTTTTTTCAGTTTAGTAATTTTACTTTGAATAACATTAAACAGTAAATGAAAAACACCGTGACAAGTTAAGAAGACTTGTGGAGGAGATGGAAAAGCTTTATATCTAAATACATTTAATGGTACTTTTTTTCTTGTTTTTTGAACAAGGTCCCCACATTTTCACTTTGCACTGAGCTCCCCAAATACATAGTTAACCCTGTGTGCAAGTACAGACTTTGAAAGACATAAACAAACACAGGCTAATGCAACTTTGAAGTAAGTAAGCTCTATTTCAAACACTTCAGAGAACACTGTCAGAAGTCATCCAGGATGGGTTAATGTTTTTTGTGATCTCTAGGGACACAGTGAATGAGTGCACAGTGATGGTCACAGCCAAGGAAGAAAGTAACATGGGGAATTAACCTGTGGATCAGCCCACTCACGGTCAGGAAACATGTTCCAGCCTCTTTACGTTCAGGGAATCAACCAATCATTTACACCCTGACCCATTTGCACCCAGCTAACCCCAAATGAAGACCAGTGGCCCTCCAGTCATTCCACAAATATAGACTGGTCATAAAACATTGTATGGTAAATGATACAGTCCCAGTCCTGGTCCTTGTGGAATTCACAGACCAATGCCATGGAAAGTAACAAATAAAGGGAGAGTAAAGTAAAAAAAAAAAAAAAAAAACCTAAAAGCACAACAGAGTTTCCTATTTATAGCAATTTGTAGTCATCATCAGGACTCCAAAGAAAGCAACTTTTTAATTAAACTATAGTTGATTTACAATATTGTGTTAGTTTCAGGTAAAAAGCAAATTGATTCAGTCATATATATATATTTTTATATATAGTATATATAAATATACTTTTTCCAGATTCTTTTCCATTATAAATTATTATAAGATATTGAATATAGTTTCCTATGCTATATAGTAGGTCTCTGCTGTTTATTTTATATAAAGTAGTGTGTATCTGTTAATCTCATATTTCTAATTTATCCCTCCCTTTCTCCCCCATCTCCTTTGGTAACCATAAGTTTATTTTCTATATCCATGAATCTATTTTATAAGTAAGTTCATTTGTATCTTTTTTTTAGATTCCACATATAAGTGATGTTATATGATATTTATTTTTCTCTGTCTGACTTACTTCATTTAGTATAATATCTAGGTCCATCCATGTTGCTGCAAATAGCATCATGTCCTTCTTTTTATGACTAAGTAATATTCCATTGTGCATATATGTGTGTGTGTCTATATATATATCTCTATATCATATCATATCTTCTTTATCCATTAATCTGTCAACAGATATTTAGGTTGTTTCCATGTCTTGGCTATTGTAAATAGTGCTGCCATGAACATTGTGGAGTGCACGTATCTTTTAAAGTTAGAGCTCTCATGTTTTCTAGATACATGCCCAGGAGTAGGATTGCTGGATCATATGGTAAATCTATTTTTAGCTTTTTAAGGAACCACCATTCTGTTCTCCATAATGGCTGCACCAATTTACATTCCCACCAATAGTGTGGGAATTTCTTTTTCCTTCACACACTTTCCAGCATTTATCATTTGTAGACTTTTTTTTTATAGCCGTTCTGATCACTGTGAGGTGATACCTCATTGCAGTTTTGATTTGTATTTCTCTAATAATTAGTGATATTGAGCATCTTTTAATGTGCCTGTCGGCCATTTGGATGTCTTCTTTGGAGAGATATCTATTTAAGTCTTCTGCCCATTTTTTGATTGGGTTGTTTCTTTGATACTGACTTTGTATATTTTGGAAATTAATCTTTTGTTGGTCACATCATTTGCAAATATTTTCTCCCATTCCATAGGTTGTCTTTTTGCTTTGTCTATGTTTCCTTTGCTGCCCAAAAGCTTGTAAGTTTAACTAGGTCCCATTTGTTTATTTTTGCTTTTATTTCCATTAATCTAGGAGATGAATCCAAAATATATTTCTGTGGTTTATGTCAAAGAGTGTCCTGTCTGTGTTTTCCTCTAGGAGTTTTAGAGTATCCAATCTGACATTTAGGTCTTTAATCTATTTTGAGTGTATTTTTTGTATATGGTGTTAGAGAGTACCCTAATTTCATTCTTTTATATGGAGCTGTCCAGTTTTCCCAGCATCTTAATTTTTCTTTCTGATAGTTTGTAATTAGTGTATATACACAACAGATTTCTTTATATTAATTTTATATCCTGAAATTTTACCAAATTCATTTACTAAGTCTAACAGTTTTTTGGTAGAGACTTTAGAGTTCTCTATACATAGTATCATGTCATCTGCAAATAAATGGTTTTACTTCTTTTTTTTTCAGTTTGGATGCCTTTAATTTTTTTTTCTTGTCTAATTGCTATGGTTAGGACTTCCAATACAATTTTGAATAAAAATGTCAAGAGTGAGCATTCCTGCTTTGTTCCTGATCTTACAGGAAATGTTTTAGCTTTTTACCACCGAGTATGATGTTGGCTATGGGTTTGTCATATATGGCTATATTATGTTGAGGTACATTCCCTCTATACCCACTTCGTTGAGAGTTTTTATCATAAATGGGTGTTGAATTTTGTCAAAGCTTTTTGTATATGTTGAGATGATCATTTGATTTTTTCCTCCATTTTGTTAATTTAGTGTATCACATTGGTTGATTTGTGGATGCTGAACCATCGTTTTATTTTAGAATACTTTGAGGACACTTATTATCTCTTCTTTGTTTGATAGAATTCACCTGTAAAGGCATCCGGTATTGGACTTCAGTTTGTTGACAGTTTTTTGATTATTAATTCAATTTCATTACTAGTAATCAGTCTATTCAGATTTTCTATATCTTTTTTTTCAAAATACTGAGTTGGTTCACTAGCTTTCTGCTCAGTTGGCCATTGAGGGCTCTATTTTTTCAGTTATCATTAAAACATGTGTTTTAACATATCTGGTGTGTTTCAATCCATTACAAATATAATTTTAATTGATGATTAAATTATTTTATCTTTGGTTAGTAAGACTGTGTTCAGTTTGAGTCCTTTTGACACAAATCTAGTAGTCATTTTTATTCCCTAGGTTGGAGAATCAACTATTTCTCCAAGCAACCTAGTTCCTTTCAGGGGGAAATGGCATTTAGATACCACAATCTGGTGGCTAGGGGTGATCATTGCAATTAGTGACTATGAAGTAAGTCATTGTTTATAAACCTTTTTAGTAGACAGAGACAGAAAATACTTAAAAAAAATAAAATATATTACAGATTCATACTGATATTGTAATTCACATTCAGGACTACAAGGTTTCTATTAACCCTATTCATTTTCACTGATATTCATCTTTATCTTTTTTCCTCCAATGTCCAAAATTCCAATTCTCAAGGACACCAACACAATTACATATCTGTTTTATCTCACAGAGCTAGCCTCAGGATCACCATATGATTACTAAATCCAACAAACACATTTATGGTAAATAAATTATTTTGCATCTATTTTGCTCTTAGGGTATATACTTATATATAGTGAAATTACTATAAAGCTTAAAGTTTTAAGAAGTTCCTTTCTATGTGGTTATGCCATTAATTTGTTACACAGGTTACTTGTTTCACTTTGCTTCTGACTTCTAGGGATTGTTTCTTACATTTAATTTTGTTTTATAATTATTTAAAATATCTACATTGTGCCCAAATCACACCTATAAAAATGTATATTCAGGGAATTCTAACTTATTTACTTGTCCCCTTCTTCCCCTATAAGAATCATATTTTATATTTAATAGTTTTTCCACTCTATTTTTAATATAAGAAAATATAACTCCTTCCTAGAAGAATGATGATGGTCGTATATTATATATACATTTATCCATCTACTTTCTTTCCCTCAATATTTCCTGCATTGCATAACCCTCTTCATTTATGATATTGAAACAATCGCCTAAGCTGCCTAAGGTAATGTAATGATTATCAGAGTTTACTGTCATACATGTGAGATTCAGCAATGTAGTCTAATGAAATAGGCATCCTGTTTCATGTTCAAAAACATGATTAGCCTTAAAAGCATGATTAGCCTTAAAAGCATACCTTATACCCTCACATAAGGTGTCAATATTAAAAGGGAATAATTATAAAGCTGTTTCACTTAAAGGTTGGTTTTTCTCTTAGAATCAGTGCTGTATTTCTTTGCATGAAAATTAGTATGCAAATTCTCTTTCCACCTTTAGGCATTTGTAAAAGCAAATATCCCATTAATTAAAATCTTGAAATATTTATAAAGAGCTCTAGAATGTATGTAAGTTATTTTTCTTTTTACTAGGCTCTTGTTTGTAGGCATTTACAATAGAAATTTTATAATGGAAAAATTTGGAATCAGAAAAAAAAATGAATAGAAATCTTAGCTATGATGCTAACTAGCTGGATGACTTTAGGCAAGTCACTTCACCTCTTAGAACTTCAGTTTTCTCATCAGTCAAGTAGAGATACTACTACCAATGTTGGAGTGTTGTGAGAAAGAAGTAATTATTTGAATGCAACATATAAACCTCACAGCATTCTGCAAATGTAAAAGCATAATAAACAGGCTGGTTTACTAAAATCCAATCTGAAAGCTTTAATTTGTTTTTTTAAAACGATAGCAACATCCAACTGTGAATGAGAGCTTTACAATCATCGAAGCTGCAGTCTGAAAACTGACTTTTTGCCTGAGCAGAACTCAGTTATAAATATCTGTCTTTGGACTTGACATTCAATTCTGAGATGAATAGAAAATTCTTCCGAGTTTTAATCTGACACCCAAGAGCTAAAACTCTGAAAGTAGATAAAAAACATTTTTTAAAAAGGCAATCTGTTCATCTCAAGTGACTTTTAATTCCAGTTCTGATTATTCAATACAGAAAATACATGTTCAGATAGAAACTCATTTATGAAAATTCTTCTTTAAAGCTTTTACACAATCTAAGTGGGAAAGGAAATATATCTGTATTTTATGTTAAGGGAAAATAAAACACTAAAATGAGTCACTTTTTCCTTTAAAATTTTTTCATTAAAGAATATATTATACTACGTAACCCTTTGAATGTTATTAAGAAAATGATAAGTCAACAGGAATAAATAGATTTATGACATTACATTAAAAATCAACTACGTTCATGGTTGCCTTTTTTGACCATTACAAATCATACCCACTGAATCATCCATTCTTACCAATGAACTCCAATCATAGTCCTTGTTCATAAGTGAAGCTGAAGAAATCTGCCCCTCTGCTTTCAAACAGAAATCTGCTTTAGGGGGTGCATATTGAGGAGTTATGCCTAAATTCACATGTAAAAATAATTTTAAAACAATACCGTATGTACATTTTTTAGCTCCAAACTTCACAGTTACATATTATTTTCCTCTTTTCACTTAAATCCTGCATGCTGCCAACAGTTATATGTCTAGGCCACCAATCCAGTTATGAACAGCTGACTGCAGGAGGGAGGGCAGAGGAACTAATTAGGAAAATTTTGAACACAAAAAAAAGCAATGATAATAGGTCAATGAGCCTCCATATATCCATCATACAGATTTAACAATATCAAAAACTTGCCACATTTACATCGTTTTCTCTTCATTTCTTTGTGGAAGCCTTTTAAAGAAAATCTCAGACTTTAGGAATACTTCAGCATAGATCCCTAAAAGGATGGACATTTTCTTACATAGCCACAATGTCATTTCCACCATAACAAAATTGCCAATGGCTCCTTGATTTTATCTACTACTTGGTTCATAATCAACATTTTCCAATTGCTTCAAAGTATGCATCTTAGAGTTGGTATGTTCAAATTAGGATCAAATAAAGTCTACATGTTACACCTGGTTGTTACAACTCCAAATCCTTTATTAATCCAGAAATGTGCCTCCTTTGATTTCTCCCATGCCAGTGACAAGGGGTTTCTCTTGTTGGAGAAACTCTCCCCTTTTTACATCCACGTTTCTTAAGTGCCTATTTCTTGCCAGTTGCTTTTGCATTTATTACTTAATTTAACCTCAAAATAGCCTCAGGAGGTAACATGACAGACACAGTTTCTCTCGTCTCCCCCATGGTTATGGAGTAGTTGCTGGGAAGCAGCTGCCAACAGAGGCCTTATCAAGGAGTGGTCATTCATCTGATCCAAGTAGATCAAGGCTGGTCTATGGCATTTCCCAGTGAAAAATGACCCCAGTAATTTCCCCTCAAGATGCTCCCTGCAAGGTGATTTACGGGCGTATTTGTTGATAGACACATCTTCCCAAGACAAATCTTTTAACTCCTTTCTCTAAGTGCTAAGATGCTGTGTCACATTTCTATTACGTCACTTCTTGCATTTTAATTATAGTCATATATGTCTTCGCCCCACTACACGGTTAAATTCCAACAGGATAGAAATTATGCCTCATTCAACTTTGAATATCCAGAGTTGAGCACAAAAAAATGGCCTAGCCTGTAACAATTTGTGGAATTAAAAAAAAATGAAATGAATCGATTACGCATCCCACTTTGAGAACTTGTGTAAGACGCAGGTATATAATTTATCTGAGAGGAAGCCCTCTCATGAATCCACCACAAAAATCACACAGCACCATAGAGGAACTGAGGCATGGGAGTGGCGATGCACAAAATTACAGAGCATATGAAAGACACAAAGGAAAAGAGCGGTGGGGGAAAAGTATCCAAGAGAAAACTGTACACTTCAAGTAAGGAATTTCTCTGAAATACTGAAACATAAAGCAAACCAAATTGTAGTTAATAAGAGGTCATGGATGCATACTTTGTCTTTGCTCAAGGACATCTCTGGCTGATTAGCAGGTAAGCTATTTTTCAGTATTACCAGGGTTGAGATAACACACTTCAGATCAATGTTTGACAACCTATATTGTTCAGAAAGTCAAACCAAAATCCTTTACACTTCAGCTTAAGCACATTCCTTCTTTTCCTTCATGAGAGGTGAGCAGCTGGCTGCCATGCTAAGCAGATCTCTTTTATATACTGAGACCCTCCAAATATGCACTGCTTATTCCAACCTCTAAAATATGCAGCTCTCTTCACACTCTTCCGTATGTACCCTGTTGGGAATGTTTCTTTATGTAATTCATCATTTGAAATCATCCATTTTTTTCCTACATTCCTTAACTTCACCTCTCCTCAAGCCCCTTCTGTTAATGTCTCTAGTTCCCTTTACTGAATTAATTCCTTCCCCTCTCAAATTGGCATTCTGCTTTCCACATTTTAACAGAAGGCCTTATTTTAGATAATAATTTACCTTACATTTCTCTCCTTGTCTTGAAATGTCCAATGATAAAATTAAAACAGTCCCAGTCAGAATAATGAAACCAGTCTTAAAAGACTCTCCATATGTCTTGGGAAGATTTGCCTTCCCGGAGATGTGCTGATGAATTTTTAGCACAAATTTAACGTCACAAAATCATTCCTCAAGTACTTCTACAAGTGTTCCATAGTGTGCTCTGCCTCTGAAAGCATCACCTCTGATACTTCAGAATGGTAGAGCCGTTTTGAAGCTGAATGATACCATCAGTTCAAACAACCCTGCTTACAGCTTACAAATACGAGAAACATTTCTGGGAAGTGAAGTGACTGGTCCCAGGGAAAGAGGCCAGCAAGACTGTTCTCTGCTATACCACATTGCTTATCAGAAGGTTTGTGACGCTGCTTTCATTTACTGCTACCTGAAAGGTTTGGCAGATCAACCTATGGGTAAAAGAGAGCTAAAATGAAAATGCCTTTTTCAGGCTTAGAAACTAACAATAAAGAATAAAACAACAACACAAGAGCTAAGCTCTTCATAGCTCTGACAATAAATACTTTACATGTATTAACTTATTCAATTTTGGGAATACACTTGTGAGGGAGATATTTTTATCATTCTCACGTTACAGATGAAGAAACTGAGGCCCAGAACGTTTCAGTAACTTGCCCAAAGCCGTGCCTGATTTAATTGGGATTTAAATCCAGGCATCTGGTGCCAGAGTCTGTGTTGTTAATCAGGATCTATATTGTAAATGGTTCAGAAGACTCATCTTTGTGACAAAGGTCATCTGTCTGCTGAGGTAATACATATTTATCAAAATAATGTTTTATCTGACTCAGCGAAAAATAGAAAAAGTAATCAACATGCTACCAGTGTAGGTTCAAGGCATCTATCCTTCCCACCCCCACAGCAGGTGATAAACTGCCGAGAAAATTTCTACCAGTGAATATATGTGTCTGCCTTGATATTGAAACAAAGTTCTCCTTAAACCTAAAAAAAAAAAAAAAATTTCTTAATAAAAACATCAGCTGTTTATATGAAATTATTTTAAAAACTGAAATAGTGTTTAGACAAATGCTTTGTTCTGATGAATGGAACAGTTCAGAGGAGAAAGCATACATCTTATGAGTTTTATAAACTGTACATGATAATTTCGAGATCATCACTGGGCCATGACTAACGTACATATTCAAACCCCAATGGACAGAAAAACCAATCAGCAAAGATCAACTTTTTAGTATTTACTGAATACAGAGCTTTGGGCTATATACTGTAAAAAAGAGGCCAGTCCTGATGTAAAAAGGGTCAGTCTCTGTTCTTAAAAGACAGTCAGTAATTGAGTATCTGATAAAAATGAAGTATCCATGTTAGTTGGGCTCTTTTGATGATAAGACTAGAGGTTCATTCATGCTATGCCACAGAGCATTTTACTACAGGCTGTATTTAGAGATTAAAAAGACAGGTGTTTCCACCATACAATTGAACAGCACAGAAACCCAAGAATCAATCATTCAGCTCAGGCTTGGACAGATAGAAATGAGCTCAAGATGAGAAGATCATTGATTCAAAACAGTAATGGCAACTAGGTAACCACCATGAGTCTGCTTATCCCTAATCCTTTTATGCCATCTCTGTTTCTCTCTGTCATCGGGTCTCTTTCTGTTTCCAACTTTTTCCTTCTCTCTGTGTATTCCACTCAAAGGCTTCAAAGCGAGGATCTGATCATCTAGTTTGTTACTACCATCTTTGCTAGGCTGAGCTTTCCCACCGTGACCACCCTTGACATTATCAAAAGATGTACCTAAGATGAGAGATGACCTCTTTGCTTGACCCAGACCTCCTGAAACCATGGAGCCACTATCAACATCTAGGGACTCGAAACATAACTGCTCCTAAGACACCTGGATCAGTGTTAGAAATACAGCAATTTGTGTACCAGTAAGATCACTTCAGTTTCTTATGTAGAGCCCAGTTCCCTTAATGCACTATATACAACTTACAGGAGGCAGCATAAAATATGTCACACGTGTTTTTATAATCTGTAGGCACCTAGATGGTGCAATGGTTGAGGGTAATCTCTAAAGATACTAGCAATATTCAAATTCAGCTTTGATGTTTACAAGATGTGTGACAATGTGCAAGTTACGTAACGCATCTGTACCTCAGTTTCCTCATCTAGAAAACTGAGGTAATAATAGTCCCTACTTCATACTTTATTTAAGAAAATAAATCATTCAAAGACCTTCAAGTAAGCTCTTGATAAATTTTAGTTATTATTTTCTAATTACTTCTAACACACCTTATCAATTTTATCCCTTGTAATTCCACAGCACAAAACTTCTACCCAAACATATTATGCTCTTTCATTCTTACCCTCTACCTAGATCTTCTCCCTCTAATCCTTTCTGGTGAAGGCCTCCCCATCTCTCAAAGTTCAGCATCAGTTTCCTTTTCTGAGCAATGTCCTCTCTGGTTGATCGTCTCTAGACAGGGCCCAATTCCTCTGGCCCTGTATGTCATTCAACTTCTCACCTCAATGGTGAGCAATTCAATGCACCACTTGTGGATCCAGGCTGACCTTAGGACTGGTTTGGAATACAGAATGTGGTGGAAGTATATTCTGGAGCTCTCAAACCTAGGCCTTCACTTTCTGCTCTTGGAACCCAGCCACCATGTGATGAGAAGTCCATGACACATGGAGATGTTACATGGGGGGAAACCAAGGCACACTGGTTGAAAGCCCCAGCTTAGCTCCCAGCTGATGCCAGCACCAACCCTCAGCCATGTGAATGAGCCATCTTGGATTGTCCAGCCCAGTCAAGCCCCAGATAACTGTGGCCCTAACCATCACCATGTGCCCAGCTGAACTTAGCCCACAGAAACATAAGAAATAATCAAACAACAAATTATAGTGGCTGGTAATGATAATAAAATGGTTTTAAGCCACTAAGTTTTGGTTTTTTTATTACAGCCATAATCCAGGTTGTTTATTATATACCAAAACATCATTCATGAAAGTCCTAGACAGAGTAGGTTTTTCTTGGGCTAAGCTCTCATAATTCTGTTTTGTAATTTAACAAATTGTATTGTAATTATTTATTTTTATGCCTGTATCCTCTACTGAGTCTCAAGACTAGAAACTATGGACTTAAGGGGGAAAAATTTCAGAATAAGTTTCAATAAAAGTAATTTACAGTAACTAGAACAAAGATGTAAGTTCAGAAATCACCACCAGCCTGTCATTTTGGTAATCACTAACCCTTCGTAGATTGAAGCAAGTTATAGAAAGGGTAAGATCTGTCACCCCAAAACAATGTTGAGATGATTTAATATTACAGTTTCTATCTAGAACCCTGTTTATATACTATCTTCTTCTGATAATTCTCTTCTGAAAGAGAAAAGAAAAACAAAGGAAACAGAGAAAGAGGCCAAAGTCAGCCAAGACTGTTTTGCTTGTTTACTTTTTTTAAGAGGAACAAGAAGAAGAGGGAACCTGTTTTATTAGCCAGCAGGATTTTCTGGAAGCTGGGCAAGAGAGTGGTTATAAATATGGACTCCGGAGCCAGGCTGCCTGGGTTTTAATTTCAGCTTCGCTGTCTGGGTTTGAGCTCCATGTACACATTTTTGTGGCAAGTAGCTAAACCTGTATGTGCCTCAATTTCCTTATTGACAAAATGGATATCATGAGAGCCACCTACTGCATGGGGCTCTGTTAAGAATTAAATGGGTCAATACACACAAAGCACATAGGATGGTGCCTGACATTCATAAGACTGGTTAGCTGACACTGCTGTTCCTCCCACTCTTTTTCCTGCTCCTCCTCCTCCTCATTATAAGTACACAGTAATGAAGAGGGTGTCATTTTATGTCATGGCTAGACAAAGGGGCCACTGAAACTAAACAGTAAACAGTGCTAGACAATTAGCTTTCTAACTTATGCCAGATACAAAAATAAATTCCAGAGAGAATTTTACTTTTAAGACACAAAAAATTTTGTAACATTTAGAAGAAAATATTGGCAAATGTCCTTAATAGCTTGGTTTATGGGGAATAAAAACCTTAAACCAGATATAAAAAACACAGGCCATTAAGGAAATAATTGTTAAATTTGACCACACTAAATCTTTAAAATTCTGTGCAAAGGAATAAAAAATATCATAAAGCTGAAGGACAAGCCAGAGACTGGGAAAAGAAATTTGTCAGGATTAGCGTCCAAAATATATAAAGAACTCTTACTAATCAATCATAAAAAGCAAATAACACAATATAAAATGGGCAAGATGACAAACCAGCTTATATAAGGGAAACACAAATGGTCAACAAGAAAGTTCAATAAAACCCCAAGACAACATGTCCATCAATTTAAAAATAAAAATGTAGGATATTGCTTGCTTGGTAATTGGCTCCTCATCCTCCATCTGGACCCTGAACTAAAGTTATCTTCTGAATAGGAAGATGACAATGTGAATGAATCAGGAAGACAGAAAGGAGAAACCTAGGCCCCTTCAAACTCCAAAACTTTTCCATCCCAATCTTTCCGGATCAGGCTGATTAGAGCCATTAACCTTCCAATTACGTAACCTGATAGTTTATGTAATCAAATTTTTTGAATTGCTCTTGCCATGTCGTGGTCATGTTTTATAACAACATCATTATCCTTATAAAGGCTGGACACAGCTGTGAGAGAGTCTCATATATCAACTCAGAACAACCCCATAAGGTAGGTATGGTTCTTATCCCTATTTTGCCAATGAGCCACAAAATGCTAATGAGCCCAAAGTCACCCAGAAGAATTAGTATCCAAATCCAAAGTACCTGGCTCCAACATCCAGCTCTTACCATGTTATCATTGCCTATAAAATATGACATAGGAGACAATGCTCAGTCCCACTAGCCATCAGGGAAATACAAACTTGCAACATGCCATTTCACACTACATGCAGAATGGCAAACGTTTAAAGCTCTGACAAAATAAGCACTATGAGAATGTGGAGCAGTAGCAACTTATAATCTTCTAGAGGGCTTATAAATTGCTGCACTTTCAGGCATTTGATAATATCTACTAAAATGGAAGATGTGTATTCTCCATGATGTAGAAGAGTTTCACTTCTAGATACATATGTTAGAGAAAATATTTGCCAAGGAAATAAGAAGAGAAATGTTCACTTCAATCATATTTGTAATAGTAAATATATAGAGAGAGAGATATAGATGTATCTCTATCCATAAAATTTGGGATAGTCATAAAATGGAATACTATTCAGCAGTTGATATGAATAAACTGGAACTACTAGCTTCCTAATAGGTAAGTCCTAAAATAATAATATTAAATTGAAAAGTACGTTGAAGACTCCTGCAGTGGACTACTATTTATATAAAATTAAACAACATGAAAAAATATATTCTTGAATGATACATGAGTGTTTAGTAAAATACACAATCATGAATGGAGCTGATAAACACTCAGTTCCAAGGCCTGGTTACCTCTGGGGAGAAAGGGATAAGGCGAGGGCACATAGGAGTTCCAACTCTGTCTGAAATGTAGTGCTGGCTTTGAAAAAACTAAGGCGACTGTGTTGAGATTTAATAAAACTGGTGGCAGGTGCACAGTGGTAAGCTAGTTTGTATATTTGTTTTTACATTTAAAGTATCTCACAATAAAAACAGAAAAACAGATGAAATGTGGCATAACAGAGACCATTCCAAAAATAAATAACAGAAGAGGTGATTTACATTTATTTCATCAAAGTCCTTTTCTGAGAAAGGCACTGCTTTACAGGAGCAACTATTGCTCTGCGTCTAGGTCTGTAACTTTCATGTGTCTTGCCTCCCTTT
Source organism: Camelus bactrianus (assembly GCF_048773025.1). NCBI lineage: Eukaryota > Metazoa > Chordata > Mammalia > Artiodactyla > Camelidae > Camelus > Camelus bactrianus. Next base: position 59,470,570 of record NC_133543.1, read on the forward strand.
AAAAATTTAACACAATAAATTATTTTTACTAGAGCAATAACATTATAGTTTTACATAAAACAAAATAAGAGAAATCCCAAGACACATATTATAATTAACAGAAAAATAAAATTACTGGCAAAACGTTTATGAAAATATCAGCAGTGCCTTTGTATTAAAACATGTTTCACCATCTTTTTAGAGAGTGTTGAAAGTTTCTCTTCCACGCAGAGGAAAAAAAATTCAGGGTTAATAATTTTGAATCAGGTAGATAACTGTCAAGCTATGTATTATTGTCTCTAGAATGCCAAAAGGTAAAAAGCTCAGGGACCAAAAAAAGTCACTTGTGGCCAACTGTGAGTTTACTGGCCTGTTACCCTGTGCATTCCTATCCCACCATCTAAATTCCAGAATAAACAGTGTTCTAGTTACAAACTGAGATTCAGGTATACAGAGGAACAGATCAAAAAGTCTGACATGCAAGGAAATTTGTCTCATGAAGAAAACTCAGTATTTCACAAAAACGCTTTTCTATCTTTGTATTTCATGCCGTTGAGGTATTCCCACGCAAACACCGTAACATCACACTTACTGGTCATTAAAGCAGTGAGTGAACTTGCATAAGACATGGCCAAGACAGGAAATATAGAGTAAACAACCCAAGAACAAACAAAATACAAAGCACAGAGTTCTACCATTTAGGCTTATTTTACATAGAATGCTAAAAATTTAATCATAGAAAATCCCAGGCTGCTACAGATGGAAGTTGTTTAAAAAGGCACAGATATAACATCTGGAAGTATCAGTAAAGGAAGACGTGGGGAAAAATACAAATTTGTCAACAGGAATTTTAGATAATAATAATCAGGAGCTACTTATAACATGAGCAAAGAATCCATCATCTCTGAATAACTCACAAGAATGCTTACAGTATGATTGAGAGTCATGGCTTTGCATTCTCAAGAAAAATGACATATGACATTTATTCAGTATACATTTGATTAAGAAGCATGGGAAAATGAATTTTAAGCTCCTGATTCTAAAATTCATCTGTAAAACAAATATGTAAGAATCTTCTGGAAAAAGGTAACAAGGCTTGTCCTATCAGCATTACGGCACAGTGTAATGAAATAGTAATTAAAAGAGTGAGATAAAGTCACAAGAACAGACAGCCAGACTAATGGAACAGAATTGTCTCCACACAGATAACAGAAAGTAGAAGTTAGTGATCTATGTATGATAAGGGAGCATCAGCAATACAGTAATTACCTAATATACTGTACTAAAACACTGGGTCAGCTGTTTGGAATACTGGCTATGAAGGGGGATTTATATTCTCATCTCAAATTAAATAAATTTATATTAAATAAATTTCAGACAGGAAGAGTTTTTTCAAAAACACTTCAGAAAAGGTCATTACTTATTTAGTAAAGAACTTTAAGTACAGAGAAAAATAACTTTAAAAAAGAAAAGCAGATTTTTTTTCAAAATGTACATACTTTTATTTTATAATCATAAAATATGTGGGAAATTCAGAAATATAAAAATGCATGAAAAACTAAATAAGAAAGCTTGTTGATTTTCCTCACCATCCAGGGGAAATTTTGCTATATTTTAGAGGATATTTTTTCTTTTTTAGTATGTTTGTATATATATATGTGTGTGTGTGTATATATATATATATATATATATATATATATATATATATATATATATATATAAGCTTTTCTTTTTTATTATTTATTTCATAAGTGGGATCATAGATGCTTTGTAATTAAAGTTTTCAGTTTTTGTATTAAAGAGACCTTTCTACGTCAATAAATATGGACATATATTGTCATCATCATTTCCAGTGGTTCCGATATATCTTATTTCATTAAAAAGAATCTTTTGGAATTAAAAACAAACCTTTCCTCTTTCAACTACTTGGCTTCAAAAGTCAGTTTTGGAAGTCTCTGTTTCTTCTTCTTCTATTTTCAATGATTTAAAAACTCTTTAGATTAATGGGGGACTCTGGCTCAGTAGGGTCACTCATGTTCTACAATTGCTGGACAACAAAGCAAATTTATACATTTCCAAATATTATCTCTATGCATTTATTTTACTTTCTCTGGAAATTGGTGAGGTTGGGTTTTTTAAATGTATCAGTCATTACTTATCAGTATTTCTTCTTTCCTAAGTTATCCCTTCATATTCTTCAGTTAAGGTCCTACATGGAAATTTTTTCTTTACTGGTTTGTTAACAGAGCTCTCCTAAAAAATTTACAAAATTAATAGTTTCAGTATATGTTATAAACAATTTTACCCGCTTGTGATTTGTATTTTATCTTTGTTAATTTTTTTGTTGGCTGTGTGGAGGTTTCAAATTAGTCACACTTTAAAATATTAACCCTAATGGTTTCTACCTTAATTGTCATGCTTAGAAAGACCATCACTACTTCATGACTATATAAATATCCACTTAACATACTTTCATATGGTCTTGTTTTGTGTTTTTAATATTTGAATCCTTAGTCTACTAGAAATATATTTTGGTATGAGGTATGAGAAAGAATTCTGACAATGTTTTCCCCAAATCTGGACATTTGTTCCCTGTCAATTAAATACCTTGAACAGATGCTAAATTCTTTTGTCTGCTGGGGTCTTATATCGTCTGCCATTTATTTAATTAATTATATCATAAACTGTTAATTTGTCTTCCTAAAATTCTTGAATTAATAAAAACATAAAAATAAAAGGTAACAAATTAGAAGAAATTATTGCAGGAAATTTGAGAGATAAATGGTTAATAGCATTAATATGATAAATCATACAAGTCAACAAAAAAACTACCAAAACTCCAATGGAGAGCATGGAAAATGGGCAAAGAATATGAAGGGGAAATTCATAAAAGAAGAAAATAAAGTACTAATGTAAACATTAAAAAGTAATTTTCAGGGGGAGAGGATATAGCTCAAGTGGTAAAGTACATGCTTAGCATGCACAAGGTCCTGGGTTCAATCCTCAGTACCTCCTCTAAAAATAAATAAATAAAACTAATTACCCCCAAAAAAACAAAACAAGTGTAATTTTCACCTCTGTAGTAATCAAAGTTTAAGAATTGAGATTCCACATATAAGTGATATCATATGACATTTGTCTTTGTCTGACTTACTTTACTTAATATGACTCTCTGGATCCATTCATGTTGCTGCAAGTGGCATTATGTCATTCTTTTTATGGCTGAGTAATATTCCACTGTATGTATGTATGTATATATATACGTGTGTGTGTGTGTGTGTGTGTGTGTGTGTGTACACCACATTTTCTTTATCTAGTCATCTGTCAATGGACACTTTGGTTGTTTCCACGTCTTGGGTATTGCTAATAGTGCTGCTATGAACATTAGGGTGCGTGTGTCTTTTTGAATTACATTTTTTTCCAGATATATGCCCAGGAGTGGGATTGCTCGATCATAGGGTAAGTCTATTTTTAGTTTTTTAAGGAACCTCCATACTGTCGTCCACAGTGGCTGTATCAGTTTACATTCCCACCATCATATTAAGCGTGAAGTAAGTTGGACAGAGAAAGACAAATGTCATATGATATCACTCATGTGGAATCTAAAAAAAATGATACAAATCTTATTTATAAACCAAAAATAGATTCACTGACATAGAAAACAAACTATGGCTACCAAAGGGGAAAGGGATAGGGGGGTGATAAATTAGGAGTTTGGGATTAACAGATACACATTACTATGCATAAAATAGATAAACAACAAGGACCTACTGTATAGCACAGGGAACTATATTCAATTTCTTGTACTAACATATAATGGAAAAGAATTTGAAAAAAAATGTATGTATATGTATAGCTGAATTGCTTTGCTCTACACCCAAAAGTAACATTGTGAATCAACTATACGTCAATAAAAAATAAAATTTTAAAAAAGATATGAATAATACTATTTAATCATTAGCAAGGATTGTTTCATAAAATAATGTTTTTTAAAAGTCCTCAAAATTGAAAAGAATTTGAGGACAGAGGCACTCACACTTCCTATATAAATGGACAGAATCATTTTTTAAAAATAATTTGGCAGTATCTAATAAGAGTTATAGAACAGAGTATCCTTTGATGCAGCAGTTTCCTTTATACTCTAGCCTAGAATATAATCTGAAATGTAGTAAAAGATTTATGAACAAAGATATTCATCCTAGTTTTATTTATATCAAAAATAGAAACTAAGTAAAAATCCAATAAAATAATGAATCTATAAATCATAGCATAACCACAATATTGAATACTCTAGCTATTTAAAATAGTTATCTCCCAAACTGTTTAATGGCATGTGGAAAGTCTTAGGATATAAAATCAGGCAAATAGAAAGGAACATTTTAAAAGTCTATATTTAGCTGGATCCTAATCAGCAAAAATACATGAAGAAAAATATTGAATATAAACACACTTAATGATCATCTCTGAGAAGTGGGATTACCAGTGATTATTATTTTCTTCATTTCCTTATTCCCAAAATACATCTCTACTGTTTTTATCAAGCTAGATGGAAATATAAATTTGAGGACGGCTTGTGTTTTTGAGATGGGAAAACTATGAACAAACATTTATGAGCTGTAAGAAGCAATACAGAGGGAGAGAAGGAAGGCTTAAAAGGTGGGAACAGATGCTGTAAGAGTCCTGATTGGAAGGGGCATCAAGAGGTCAGGTGGAGAGAGAGAACTGCCTAAGAGGAACGTCTTTGCTTTGATACTTGTGAGGAGGAAGCACCAGATAGGGGCAGATACAGATAGATTTATAAGCAGGGAACGGGGATGGAACACTCAGGGAGCTAAGAAATATACACTTTGAGTACCTAGGTTCAGCATGAGGCAAGCTCATAAGCTGAGACTGAATGGATGTAGGGTGGTTAGGAAACTTGAGAAAAATGATAAGGATTTTGAAAGGGGAATAGGAGAGGGAGTTAATTAAAAATAGTGAAAAGAACTGCCTTGGTATTTCTACAATACATGTTAAGATCCTGAAATCATTTAGTTCTATCTTGTTCACCAGAGAACAAATTTATTAACATATCTGTGACGTATCTTGATTGTTAGTTGATTGATGCTGATTTTTTGATTCATTTAATACCACTCAAGCCCTTCACCAGCCAAGTCACCAATTCTCTGCTCATTTGCAAATCTAGCAGCCAATTCACAGTCCTCGTGTTATTTGATGTTTTATCAGTATATGGCATATTTGGGAATCCCTCATTCTTGAAAATTATAATTCACTTGCTTGTAATACACCACACTCCGTTGTTACCTCTACTGTACTGGTTAACCTTTCATAGACGTCTCTGTAATTGTTAAAGCGTTCCACGGCTCAGACTGTGCGCCTCTTCCCTACATTCATTCATTCACGGGATGATCTCTTTGAGTCTCTTGGCTTTAAACACTTTTTATACAATGACAACTTACCTATGTATTATATTACTTACACACACACCCATCAGCAGTTTCAGTCTTTCACTTGAACTTCAAATTCATATAGAACTGCTTACTCTACATACATGTCTATCAAATTGTCCACAAGCAAATTCCAAATTACTCCTCATCCCCAAATTACTTGCCCATTTAACTAAAAGAAAACCATTCATCTAGCTGTCCAAGCTGAAAACTTAGGAGTCATCGTTATTAGGTCTCCATCTCTTTTTGCCCTCTTCTAGTAGAGCTACAAATCCTATTTACTCCAGTTTCGAATCATCCCAGAATCTAGTTGTTTCCCACCACCTTCATTCTAGTTCAAGGTACAATCAATCATCTCTCACCTGGAATGCCTTGGTCCCCCAAGGGGCCTTCTCCATCACTTCTTATCCCCCTCAGTCTGTTCTCCTCTGCTCACAACTCTTTAATGACTTCTCATTTCATTCAAAGTAGAAACCAAAGTCTTTATGGAGGCCATTAAGCCAAATGGCCCAACTCCCTGCAAATCCTGACCTTGAATCTTCACATTTCTCCCCTTCACTCAACAGGACAAGCATCTTTCAGCTTTTCAGTCTCAGAGCATTCACACCCGCTGTTCCTTCTATTTGAAAAACTCTTTCCCCAGATTTTCCCAGGAGTCCTTCCACATCAGCCTCTGAGACTTCCATGATTACCCTTCATAAAAACCTAGGAACTCACTCCCTTACCCTGCTTTAGTTATTTTAATATATTTTTCCATAGCACATATCCCTACATAATATATGATATGTTTATGTATTTTCCCATTTTTACGCCCAAACTTAAGACTCAGAGCCAGATAGGTTTCTGTTTTATTTACCGTGATAGTCCTAGGACCTGTTATGTAGTAGGTGCTCATAAATATTTGAATATTTGGATGAAGTAGTGAATAAAATACTTTCCAATACCAACGATGTACTAGGTTACCGTAGTGGGTGCTAGAACAGGAAATTAAGCATTTCCCTCTGAAAATTTCTCTGTAACTCAGGGTTCTTAGTTGTAAATAACAGGAACCATCCTGGAGTATTTTTTTAAGGAAGTTACTGGCATAGTCAATGAGAGTTTTCCAGTCTGATTGGGAAGGAGAGAGACAAAGAGCAAGAGGCTCTTCTTTCTGCTTCGTTTTCCATATGGTAGATGATCAATTTCTCTAAAGACTGCACTAAGTGAAAAGCTTTCCCTAAATGGAACTTCAATGTTTGTCCTAGACACATTTTCTGAAACGTTACCCAACTAGCAATACCGAGAAAGTGACCAAGCAAAATATATATCTAAATAAAACTCACAATTTTTAAATATGAAATTTCAGAAATATTAACGATATCTTTCCAGATAGAATGTGTTAAACTTTGATTGCCATTCTCTCATTTCACTTTAATTTTTACAAGAAATGCACCAATGGACCAGGTGTAATTGATGGAAGATTTTTTTCCCTTTCTCTTCTTCATTAGCAACAAAATCGCAAACGTATAATTTCCAGATTCCCTGGAAGAAACAAGAACATACGATGTGTCCCAGATGGTGCTTTCCAATCTTTTACACACAAAAACGAAGCTTTCACCATGAAGAACAAATGACACATATCTGTCCTTCTAGATTCAGAGAGTTCTCAACTTCAAAATGGCAAGACAACTGCCCACCTTTTTATTGTCTTCTATCAAAATATTAAATTGTATCACTATTCTGTTACACATTATTTCTTAATTGGTCAATTATCATCATCAATAAAAGCCAATAGTAAAAGGTAGCACAAAGTGACATAGAACATTTAACCTAAAACATGGCAAAATTAAAAGTTGTTTTTTGAACTTCATGACATATTCTTTGCCAACTTCTCATCTGACCCTGTTGACTCAAGAAATATGTATGAAAGGCAATTTTCTCATCAAATTTACATGATCTCCTCAACGTTCACTTTTGCATAGGAAAGCAGAGTAAGTTCATGAAGTACCTTCTCTTAAACTACATGCAAATAATAAAAATGAGCCAGTATCAAAATCATCTGTCTTACTCCAAATGTCATCATGTGAAATAATTGGTCTGAGTCACCCACCTCTAAGTCAAAGACCAAGAGAACATAAACCAAAAGTAGGAAAGCCAGACATCAGCTATAAAACAGTGGAGGGAAAAAAGAGAATGAGAGCTTAACTATTTGTGCAGGCATTTCAGAGTGTGTGTGTGTGTGTGTGTGTGTGTGTGTGTGTGTGTGAATTTGAATTTGAATGGGTCCATATGTGTGTGTGCCCAAACTGAGGGGTTGTATTTGTATTTGTGTGTGTGCGCGCCTTTTGCTTTGAGCAGAAAAGAGAGTATGTGTACGTGTGTCCACCAGAGCAAGAGAAAGAAAGTGTGTGTATCTGCCTGAGCGAGAGTGTGTGTGTCACACTTGAGGAAGAAATGCATATTGGAGGGAGGGAGAGGACTGTATGTGTGTGGCAGGCTGAAGGAGTGAGTGTGTGTGTGTGTCTGTGTGTGTGTAACAGGTAGGAAGAACTAGTAAGTGTTCTCATTTTTCTGCATACTGTATAATAGGAATGTTTTCTAAGGAATCATGAAAGCACAGACAAGTTTATTAAAATCTGCCTTTTCATAAGGGCAGGTACTTCCAAATGTTGAAATTAAACTCAAAAGAAATTATATGTGAAAAATATACTAAAATGATTTAGCAGGAAGATATGAAAAATTCAGTTAATTTAAACATTACCACTTTATAAGTTAGCAGAATGCTATTTTTCTTTCAGTTTAAAATAATGTGATATAATGAACGAATTTTTCCTTCACTTAATGGCTCTTTAAATCAGTATTACAATTGATTGTCTCTTGATTAAACATCACTTTATTTTAAATTAGGGTTTAACAGCTAAATAATTTCTGAATGTCACAATTAAATCCCTTGCTAGTACGTTAATGTGATACATAAACATAAAATACACCCTTGCCAGAAACATTTCAACTTTTAAAACTAGGTACCATGAAGCACTGATACCGTGTGCAGGCTTATAAGTGAATTTTGATTCCTACAACACACTTCAGGTCAGTTCACTCTGCCTTGCTCTCCAGGGCTGACTGGAAGGGGATGTACCACACACAGGTAAACGGAAAGGAGAGAAACGTTCTCATCTTCGATGCTGGTCTAATGCCCATTAGATTTTATAAGCCCAAGATAAACCTGGAAAAATATCCAACTCATGCAAGGAGCTGCTCTTCCCCAAAGTTTCAGTTCAAAAGCTTCTTCATCAGATGGAAAGTAACAAAGGCAGGCTTTCTTTTTAGAACTCAGCTAGTATTTTGGTGTGTTTTCTGCCAGCATCTCATAGATATGTGTGCATAAATATATGCACATCTATAAACACACACATAAAAATTTGCTCCACAATCTAATGTCACCTTGCTTTATTTTCCTCAAATAAAGTCTAGCTCTGAGTATGTGTTTACTAACAGTATTTGTTATTTCACACTCCTTCCTGTCCTGGTCTTACAAGAGCACCAAGAAATTCAGCGAACTTAAGAATGGATTTTCTCTTTCAGTCTGTGTGGTCACCACAGAGATGCTGGTGTCTAAACCCCAAGGACAGGTCAAAGGAAGGCAGCTCCACTCCCTCCATGCCAGTGTAGACTCTGGAACACAGGACTTCCCCTCGTGATACCACTTTCCCCTCCCCCACATCATCCCTCCATCACCCACAGGCCCTGTCACCTCCCAGGATCCCCACGGCAGTGACAGTGGGCCTCTGCCACTCTCCTTTCTGCTTCATAACCCGTAACTCTAGGTGGGACCTTCGGCCTCTTTCAAGTTGTGAAACCCCATTTTCTCCTGGGCAACCTAATTTAATGCCCCCTCAGAGGTTAAAACCCAAAACCTCTTTAGTTTTCCCTCTGGAAAGGGAAAATATGAGACACTCAGGCTCTTTAAAAAAAATAATTTTGGCCCTCTCCTTCCTGGGAGAAATGGGAAATAGGTATGCTTTTGACAACAGCAGTCAACATTTCTGAGATTCTATTACTACATTACTTTTGCCTGTGTTTACAGACTTCTGTATACTCTGTCATATATGAATTCTACTTTGTTCAAATTAACAACTAGATATATTGCTTCAGGCACTTATCCTGGAAAGGTTTCTAGAGGTGAAAGAAAAATGCACTGAGAATATTTTTTGAAAATATAACTAGCAAATCTTTGAAGATAAGTTTATCTCATATTTCCAGACTTTTCAGACTCCCTGGGAGTAGGAATACATGTACGTGTATGGGAATGTATATGTGTGTAGGCATGTTTATGCACCACACTGATGTGCTTTCTGAGCTATAAGAGCTTTTGTATAAAAGTTTAATAATTTTCTGTAGTAGTTATTAAAAATCTCTTTTCCAGTTTACTATGAACTTTGGTTTTGTTAATGAGAATTACCATGCAAAAAATTTCATCAAGATTTTCAAGTATACCTGCATAACATTACACAGGGTATTGGCATAACTTTTAATCTCTTCTGACTGTGGCCATCGTCCTTTTCTTTTTCACAAATGTATTTATTTGTGCTTTTCTCTCTTGCTCCTTTTTTATTCCATTGACAAAAGGTTTATCTCATTGTCTGATTTTAAATCAGTCTTAGATTCAACAAGTTGACTCTTTCTCTATTTTCTAATATTAAATTCTGTATTTCATCTTTAACATTAATTTATTCTTACTGCTTAATTTCAGTTTACTGCTGTTCTGTTTCAGAATTTTTGTTCCTCCCAAGTATCTAGAGTTGAATGTATCACTCATTTATTTTCAAATTTTATTTTTAAACAATAAAACCTTTTAGTGTTACAAAATTATCTATAAATACATTTTTGGTTGCAAAGCATAACTTTGATATGCAATTTTCTTCTTTAATTGCTTTCTTATAAAAGTCTTTAGTTGTATGTTTAACTTTTTCTTTGACCTGAAGGGAATGTTTGCTTTTTCCTGTGAACACCCTAAGTTTGGAGAAGAGTTTTGTGAATGGGATGGAGGCTCTATCTAAGACATTAAAACCTTAGTGATATGATTAGCTATTGATAAGTCTTAATTTATTAGTCCATGTCTCTTCCATGTTTCAATCTTAGAAATCACTGCAAAAATTTCTTATTTGTGTATGTCAGACTAACCTATCAAAAAGAAGACTTCAAATGGAACTTTTAGCAAAAGTTCTTTACCATTTTTTTTCCTCTTTTATTCAGAGTACAGATTGAAAGAAAGACTGCTCATGGTTACAAGAAGTTCCCGCCAAGAGCTGTAACTGGTGAGTGGACACAACTTCCAGTCCTCAGAGCACAGCATCCTTTTTCTTCCCACCTGTCTACACCACCCACTTAAGTACTAACCACAAACTGAGTCATTGGAGGGTAATTTATAAAAGCCTCATGATTAAATTTCTTTAATGCCATTTAATGTTAGAAATGTTCACATTAATCATTTCAAGTATCCTGTTAGACACTTGGGTTTCCTCCAACAAAGGAAGAATGGGGAGTTCAGCAGTGGGGAACAGAGTAGGGGCTGCTGAGCAAGGAAGGAAAGCCTCCAACTCAGAGTTTAGCTATTTTTACATTTTATACCCATTGATTGAAAGCCTACACTAAAAACAATACTCTTGTTAAATAACTTTTGGTTACAACTCTTCACAGTTTCACACACAATTCTTCAGACATTTGACAGAGATCAAAATAAGAAGCAATTTTAAGATGTCATTCCTTATCTAGACATTTTACTAAGACATACTTCACTTGAGATGGACTAAATGACAACCTGCTTCCCCGCTTGGCACGTGTCAGGTAAACTAGCCTTCACAGTTCAGCCTTGACCAAAGTTCTCGCAGAATATGATTAATGATATATTCCAAACCAAAGTCCCCAAGGAAAACATCTCTTAATTCTTACTATCCTAATAAAATGGTATAGTTCATAATTCATTAATATGACTGGAGTGACAGAACAGGCTGCCAGGGGAAAAAAAAGTGCCTGTATCATGTCCAAAGGGATGAAGCTGAGATAATTCATGACTGATACCACAAGCTTAAAATTCACCGTGCTCTGCTGAATAATACAAGGTTTCCTATAGAAAAGAAATAGCAACACACATATTAAGTTCCACTATTTGAGGAAAATGATCACTTCCAAAGAAACCTGTAAAATTCTTATTCCGTAATTAATGTTCTGGGTTTCCGTGAAAGAAAATTTCCTACATAATAGACTTCTAAAATACATATCATACTGAGGTAGTGAGTTAAATAAAAGTCTACTGAGCACAGAGATTCATGAAGGACAGTGGGAAAGGGTGGGCTGACAGGCTTTTGTCTCTCTCCTCCACATTTCTTATGTCTCCTCTTCTAAGAGGATGCCTGTCACTCCTGTTAACCAAGTATTTTCCAAGTATGAGGCCATTCCACAGTTTATAGTTATTAAATTAACAGAGCTTAGTATGTCACTTGACTCAAAACTAGCTTTGTCAATAAAGGCAACAGACTAACATGTAAAACAAATTATACTTGGTAAAGTACTTCATAGATCCAAAATAGCATAAAGATAATAATGATGGAAACCATAATATTCTGTCGGACTCAGTCTAATTCTGATTAGCAGCAGCAACACAGACCTTGATGATCAAGAGAGTTTGGTGGAGTCCTGCACTTAGGGAAGGTACCGTTCTTAAGCCAAGAAGGGTATTTGTGTTCTGAAGGTCTTTTCTACATACTGAACCTAATTTCCCTAGACTTTTGAACTTTAATCTGTAGCTGAAGCTGGCATGTGAGTACCTCATGGCTGTAAAGATAGAACAGAGTGAAAGGCCCTGAAGTGAAAGGCCAAAGATGCCAAATCATTAAACCCAAAAATTTAGGTCATTGGAATACATTTTCCATTCTACAGAATTATTCTCTTGCACACAAAAATGAACATATCAAAACAGGAATTGTAGACTTATAGGAGCACGCCACCCATTATGTATAAAGCAGGATACCAGCCTTGGACCTTTGGTAAAAAATTTTCTGGGAAAAAGGGCCAGAAGTTTTAAAAGTTCTGTTAGTGGTTATATAACGTCGGAAGTTGTGTGAGAGAAAAAAGCAGGTTCTAGCCTGTATATGGAAAATTTCCTGTACAGATGGGTTCTCTCTATTTGGGAAGGGAAAAAAAAGCAATAAAAATAATCTAGTGTTCAAGAGCTCAAAATTCATGAGTCAAAAGATAACTTTGCACCGGTCATGAAGTCCGAGCCAAAGAAGTATTCCAATTTACTAACCTTGATTCCATGAGAGAGATAAACAAGTGAGGTAATGAGAGGGAGACCCATTCTTCTGCCTGGATCTTGTCCCCACAAATCAAATTCTTCAGTTACCATAAAATGCGGAATACAATTGCTATTCCCTACCACACAGCTGCAGTGCAAGTCTCACAAACAGGTGAATTTTAATTATAGATAAAAAGATGAGGATACTTGCTATGACCAGGCAAATTTCCTTTTAGATCTAGCTATCTCATCCAGGCCACCCAAGGACACACACAGCTGAGTTCATTTTTAACTACTTAGCTTTTTGTCAGAATTTGGTTCACTATCAAATGTGTTTGCAACATTTTTCTTAACACTTCTTTCTCTTTATTCCCATTGTTTCTCTTTGTACAGAAGCATCCTGACCTGGACAGTTTTTCTTACATTTATTTTTACTCTTCATCCTGCCTCTACCTCCCTAATCTAATACCCAGACTCGAAGCCCTTCCTATACCAATCATAGAAATAGCATGCCATTCCTCAAGTGATGGTCCTTAAATATTTGCAAATTAAGTAGTTTGCAATTATTTAAAAATCTAGTATTAATTAGTAAGTCTTTGGTCACAAGTAAGTGAAATTCCAACTCAAAATCTTGAGCAATAAAAGCTATTAATAAAGATAATTGCAGCAAGTGTTACTTTTTAAAAAGCAAGAAAAGTTATTGCTTCATGTAGCCAAAAACTCCAGGGACAGAGTTTGGCTTGATCAAGCAGCTGAAAAAAGTCACCAACACGATGTTTCTATCTGTACTTTAGGGTGTTGTATTCACCCTATGGCTTGATCTGATCTTCAGATGATCTGTAGCACCTCCTAAAGCTATAGCTTCAATTACTTCCAGTAGGAAAGTCAGAGTCTGTTTCCCCAGTAGCTCAATTAAAATGCCAGTATCTAGTCTATTAGTACATGTCTGGACCATGTGACCACCACTTAAAAAAAAATAATGTGGCTAAGGGCATGGAAAACACAATTTAAGCCAATCAGGGCCCTTTTGGAGATGAAAAAGAGGTCTGTGATATCTAAACTTCATGGTTAGGAAATGTGGAGCACTGTATTTGGAAGAGATGGGATACTTGGGAGTCAACCAACAAATGTTGACTACAAAATTAAATCCTTAATATTTATCAAGTTGTTAGTCTTCTGCACTTTCCATTCCTTATAATATCCCACACAGAACAGCCTAACATTCTCTATACAGTAGATGTAATAGGGATAATGATATTAGTGAAGCACAAACATACAGAGAATAAATGCGAAATACATGCTTGCTAAACTAACAATATATTTGGGGATCACAAGGTGAGAAGGAAATATAATTCATGACCAGAGACCCATGTGTTGCTTTTTGTTATTGTTACTGCTCTTGTTTTTGTTTCTGTTTTCACTTCTAAAGAACCATTTGAATCACACTTGGAAAGGACATTTGGTTCTTCATTATTTTAATTGTTATTTCATAATTTTATTGGAGGACAAAAATAAAAGTTAAAAATATGACTTTTAAATAGGGTAGTCATCCATGCTGGTTTACCCAGAAGATTCCTGGTGTATGACTTTTCCCTGGGGAACTATTAATAACACTCACTTCCACTCTCCAGACAGTCCTGCTCTGGACAATAAATTATATAGTCAGTCTAATTTTAAATAAATGTCAAACATCTATATTATATTCTAAAAGAAACTGGGGACAAGAAGACTACCTAATCAAATAAAAGTAAAGTTAAATAGGCATACTCTTTGTATGAGTTTAAAAAACAAGTTTACGCCTAACATCTGAAAGGAAACTCATTTGAAGCCACAATTGTTGTGCTTTAGGGAATCTGGATTAAAACTCATCATTATCTTTCTGTTAATACTATTCCCTGGACCAATCAGTGGTCATATGGTGTTTACAGACTGGACACTGAGCTGACTTGAATGGCCTTTGTATTGCAATACAATCAGATTATGTCTAATCTAAATGCTGTGTGCCCTTTATAGAACAGACAAATCCTAATCCTCCATTTACAAAAGCAAAGCCAGTCCAGTCTCTGATAGCTATCTATTCATTTTTTTCTCTCTCTCTCTTTTTAATTTTGAAGTGACAGGAATTAAATTTTAAATTTACTATCTAAAGGTCTAAAAATAAGGATTTGGAAGTTTTAAGCTGTAGTTAAAGCACTTTTTTAATAGCCTAAAATATGTTATTACAAAAACACAATTCTTTTCCTTCTAAAGAATACAGATGAACAAAATAAACTACCCCCACTATTCTAAAATAATCAAGAAAGCTTAAAAAGCATCTCATTTCCTCTTTTCTAAATCACCCGAGAGTTTATCATGAAGCTCAGATCAGTTAGCTATAGCTTTATCAGTTAAGCAGTAACGATGTTTTAAAGCACAAGTCCCCACAAGATGACTCACCAAACCACTCTGAAATGAGCCTTTCTGCCTTTTGCCATTTCATTACACTATAGTCGGGCCCTGCTTCCCCATGAGCCTTTGAGTTTTGGTGCCATTTTCAAGGAAGTGAGGGAGGCGGGGGATGAAGTGTGGTTGATGGCAGTACTCCCTCCCCTCCTTAACTCCCGCTTTCACCATCTGCCAGCCCAACTTTCTGCTCTTTCACTGCCATCCCCTTCCTCCCAGGATCCTAGAATTCGTTGTCAATATCCTGATGCCATCTCCTCCCTCAGCTCTGCAGGCTTCAGTGAGACTAAATTTGGGGGTTGTTCCTTTCTAAATTTTACATTGTCTCTGTGAGTCACATGACCTGGAAATGAGAGTCTAAAATTAGAAGAGAATAGATAGATAAAGAAGTAATTGAAGTATAAAGTACAGCTCTCCAAAAGGTAGGTACCACCCTCACACATCACAGAGTTTAGAGTTTGGAACTGTCTTACAGGAATGGAGTTCAATGTTTAAATGAGTAAGAGAAATTTTTCTAAAGGCATTAGGAAGGGAAAGAGTGTTTCCACAAAGACTGATAGCACACTATTTGTTAATGCAACTCTGTGAAACCACAAATAAAACAACAACGAAACAAGCAAGGGCTTTGATGTGCTCTTGGGTTTTCTTCAGGGATGGATGTGGAGACAGGCTTGTTAACCAAAACGAAAAGGTGACATTTCAGCACTATCTCGAAGACTGATTTCATTCCTGTTAAAATACTCAGACATCACTTTCCCCAGACCCGTCCATCTCTATGAAGCAAAGAGTTCTATTGAGAGCTCTGCTGAAAAGAAAAATATTCTTGAGATGTACCTTTAAAATATGCAGCACCCTTACTTAAAACAGGGAGTCAGTAGGAAAATATTTCTCCACCATGCAAACAACCGGTCTGTATCTAAAATAAACTATTGGTTTTGTTTTGTTGTTTAATCTGCTTTATAAATGATCCAGAATAAAATCTCTGCCTAGACTCCTCTCACTCCCTAACACTTACCCACAAAATATATACTAAAAATAAACATCAATTGCTTTTGTATCTATAAATAATGTAATAAGAAAGGTAAATTTGAAGCTAAAAATTCATAAGGCATACTTCAAAAACAAATTTAGTTGACTTCTGGTTTATGTATCAATTCAAAACATTCAAATCCTTCATCCATTCAATATTTATTAAGTTCCTACCATGTTCTAAAAACTATAGTAGACAAGACAAATGGGAAACTCACCCTACCTTTAATGATGTTAAAATCTAACAGAGAGACATATAATTAAGGAGGTAAAATAATACAGTATAAGAGACTGATAAATGCTTTCAGCTGCCCTCAATTTACTAACAGCTGTTAGATTTGCCTATCTTTAAGCTTCCTAAGAGTAGATTTATACAGTGTTTATTCTTTTGTGAGTTTTGTCCATGTTGTTGTTTGTAGTTTTTAACCATTCATTTCCATTTACCTATGTTATTCTCTCATATGAATATATCACAGTTTATTTATCCAGTCTACTGTAAATTGACACTTGAGTACTTTCCAGTCGGGGCCAATATAAATGATGCTGCTATGAACATCCTGTGTTTTGGGGACACAGGTATACATCCTTGTGGAACTGCTGGGTCTGCCTATTTACTTATTGTTTGTAACATTGATACTTTCAAACAAAGAGCAAACTTAAGATGGGAATATGTGGGAAACCACAAAAGAACAAAAGTGGTAAAAATACATTCTATAAATAATAGCTGGACCAAAATGTAAACACTGTTCATTAAATTGATTATTAATTATTTCACCATGAGCCCACCACTATCACATATCATTTAAGAATAAGGGCCTTCTTTTGGGAAACTCTTTCTTAAAAGTACAACATGAACCCATTTCTGCTCTGCAGCTTAAGTAAAATTTTTAAAAGAACAAATCTTTTATTCAGTTTTATCTTTCAGATAATTTGCTTCCAGATTAGGCAAACCATCATAGTGTGAGTGGCTCCATTAATGCTGAAAAAAAAATGTACCAAGAGAATCTAAAAGGAAACATTCACAGAAGAAATGGCTCTTGGTTTTCATGAAGTTTGAGAGCTTGAAAAATACAAATCACTTCAAGAAGAACTTTAAAACTTTTCCTTTAAATAGGCCTATGTAACCAAACCACTGGCAACTGAAAATATTTCAAAAGATTTGCATGATTTGAAATATATGGGTTTTATGAATTGTCTGGGCTCTATGCCTGGAATTTTTCCCAGTGATCGTCTCACGTTTTTATTCCTAGGATCAATAATGTCCACAGATGTTACGACTTGTTAGCCAAGTACAGTGATTTAAAAGGAAAGATAGAAAGAGAGGAAGCAGTGGGGAGGAGGAAAGGGAAGGAGCGAGACAGAGACAGAGAGGAAGGAAGGAAGGAATGAACGGAAGGAGAAAGGGAGGAAGGGAGGGAGAGAGGAAGGGAGTTAAACATTTCAACAATTTCCCCAAACCAGTAACTCAAAGGATAGATTTTTCAAAAAAATAGAAGTGGTAAAACAGTGGAAATGCTTGCACAATAACTATATGAAACATTCTACTGAATAACCCAGTCTTAGCTAAGAAATACAACCAGTGCTAAATCATATGCACCATTCCATAGTCTTTCCAAATCATCCTAAAATGTAATAAAAGACCAAAAGTCAAAATGTTTCCCTGATAAACAGTTCTATGTTCCTGATGATACTTCTCCAGATAGGCAAAGAGACTCTGTTCACTGAAAAGGAATTAAATATTCTCCCAGGTCTTCAGTGATTAAAATGTCTTCTTAAAAATTTCTCAGGATTAAGGTTAGTTCACTTACTAGAGAGAAATTTAATGAACTAACAACTGGAAATCCACATGCAAAAAAAAAAAAAAACAACAACTCTAGATACTAACCTTTCACAAAAATTAACTCAAAATGGATTATAGACATAACTGTAAAACACAAAACTATGAAAATTCTAGAAAATAACAGGAGAAAATCTCAGTGATCTTGGATTTGGCAGTAAGTTTTTAGATGCAGCACCAAAAGCATGATTTGTGAAAGAAAAAAATTGATAAGTAGAACTTCACTGAAATTGAAAACTTCTGCTCTGTGAAAACACTGTTAAGAGAAGAAAAAGCAAGCCACAGACTGGGAGAAAATATTTGCAAAACACATATCTGATAAAGAACTTGAATCTAAAATGTGCAAAAACACTCTCTCAAAACTCAATACTCAATAAGAAAAGAAACAATCCAGCTTAAAAAGGGCAAAAGATCTGAGTAGACACCTCACCAAGAAAATATACAGATGGCAAATAAGCATATGAAATGATACTCCAAAGCATATATCATCAAGGAAAATAAAACAAGATACCACTACACACCTATTGGAATGGCCTAAATCTGGAACACTGATGACACCAAATGCTGGTGAGGATGTGGAGCAGCAGGAAATCTCATCCATTGCTGATTGGAATAAACAATGGTACAGCCACTTTGAAACACAGGCAATTTCTCAGAGAGCTAAACATAGTCTTACCATATGATCCAATAATTTTGCTCCTAGGTATTTACCCAAATAAGTTGAAAACTTCTGTTCACCCAAAGCCCTGCACACAAATGATTATTGCAGCTTTATTCATAATTGCCAAAACCTGGAAGCAACTAAGATGTCTTTCAATTGGTGAATGGGTAAAGAAAATGTGGCATATCCATCCAATGGAATAGTATTCAGCAATGAAATGAGCTATCAAGCCAGAAAAAGTCATGGAAGAATTTTAAATACATATTGCTAAGTGAAAAAAGGCAGTCTGAAAAGGCCATATACTATATGATTCCCAACTGTATGACGTTCTAGAAAAGGCAAAACTATGGAGACAGTGAAAGATAAGTGGCTTCCAGTGGTTGTGAAGGGGAGGGAGAGGGAGAGGGAGAGATGAATTGGTGGAGCACAGGAGATTTTTATAGCAGTGAAACTATTCTGTATAAGACAGTAATGATAGATAACAGTAAGCATTTGGCAAAACCCATAGAACAGTACAATACAAAGAGTGAACTCTAATATAAACATGGACTTCAGTTAATAGTAATGTACAAATACTGGTTCATCAGTTGTAACAAATGCACCACACCAATGTGATGTTAACAACAGGAGAAACTGAGGAGTAGGAGAGGGTATGTAGAGAACTCTGCACTTTCTCAGTTTTTCTGTAAACCTAAAACTGCTCTAAAAAATAAAGTCTGTTAAGAGAAAACATTAAGTGAACTCATTTTAACTTTCATGCAGTTAAAATATGTATAAATATACCACAATATGATGAAACAGAAAACAAGAGAAATTACACTTGAATTCTGAACTTAAGATACCTAGTCTATACAGACTTCCTTTCCAGGCAGTATTAGTAGTAATAATAGTAACAACAATGATAACAATGATGATGGTGGTGGTGGCAGAGGGTAACAGATACTGTGCATTTATAAAGTGCCAGGCACCATGTTGGATTTTATGCATCTTCTAATCTAATCCTCACATAACTTCATGAGATATGTATTGTTACCCTTGCTTTTCAAATAAAGAAATAGGAACTCTCCCAATTCACATAGCCAGTAAATGGTGAGTGGGTATGCACCCCATCACGCACTCTTAATCACAGTGCTACTTTGCATTTTATTGCAAAGTGCAGACCCAATAAAATTACATGAATGTGTCCCAAGGGTTCCAAATTTATTAGATTAGGTCACTTGAAAAAAAAATAGGTAAAAGTGGGCTTATCTAAATAATGTTTTTTTTTTTAAATCTATCAGTGACCTATACATACTTGACTATATCTGCATAAAATGAAACTGTAATCTCTAATTTTCTAGAAGCAGTCATCCTTGCAAGCAGATACCAATGATTTCATAGCCCAGAAATTTGCTTAAATATTCCTTTCAAAAGAAAAAAAGAGGTCATTTCAGTGATAGAAAGTCATAGGTGTGTGGACTAAGAGGTCAAGCCCTGGGCCAGGAGTGAGGAGACCTGTGTTGTGTTCCAAGCTCTGCCACTCCTGTGCCAAGCATGTCTGTCTCTTGGGATCTTCATTTAAAGAGACTGATAAAGAAAATCTCTGAGTACCTTCTAGTTCTCTGATTCGGTCATTTGGGATCTTGAAGATTATTAACCCTTCTGACAGAAAAAAACAACTCAGTCATAAAGCATGAAGAAATGGTGATGGGGGTGGTGCATCACGTCAATTTAGGCAACACTGCCTTAGCGTAGCAGCATCTAACAGTGGGTCTGATGTTCTGCCTCTTTCCATAGACAAGTCTTAGAGTGGCAGAATATTCAGTGCAATTAAATTGTGTTAGTATTAGGAAGATGAGCTCCAGTTGGTATCTGGAGGGATTCTGGATAATCAGGGCCCTGTACAAAACTGAAAAATAGGGAAAAAAAAATCTGGCCTTGTGCTATGTTTACAAAGGAATCTCCCTCCTCCTACCAATGCCCTCCACTGCTGGCTCCCTCCTCCCTCGCTTCCACAGCTCACCGGGCATCCATCCCAGGATGTTCCTTGAAGTTTTCTATGTGCTACAAAATGTTCACCTCTTCCTTTAAAAATGGAGTCTTGCTGCAGCTCCTCTAGGATTTAGAAGGAAAGCAAACAGATTAGACTGCAGTATAAACGGCTGAAAGGAGCTTAACCCTTCCAGGGTCCATATTTGCATCTTTAAAATGTTAATATACATACACCTTTCAAAAATGGGAAATTTGGATAAGTAAGAGGAAGCATTGTGGGCTTTTAAAAATTGATCCGTTTTTAGGAAAGGAAAGAGCATTATTCTAGGACATCCTGCCTTTATTACCTACTAGACCTTAGCCTAGTGAATCAGAAAAACAAAACCAGACACCAAGCAACCCACCACCCCACTTCTGAAAGACTGCTAATCCAAATCCAAGCCACCCTGCAAGATGCCAGGGTGTACGTGTTCTTCAGGCTCACATTTAAATTGCTAGCCTAAACTCTCAACTATACATTTTATGATAATCATCACATTCCACAAGCAATCAAAGCATTCAAGAATTACAGATATGCTTAGAGAAAATATTCAAGACATAACTGCAATTAATTTTTGTTACATGAGTAAACGAACCATGCCAAGAGCAGAAGTGATTTTGCTGACATTACCGTCAACAAGAAATATTTTATTCTTTGAAATATCTCTGGTTTGGGCCCAAAATAACAATGTTATATAAAAAGTTTTTCAAAGTTATTATAAAGCTTCTCTAAAGTCTGTACAATCCATTATTTCACATTTCTCAAAGTATACCACCCTGGACACAATGAAATATATATGTGTGTGTACATATGTGTGTGTGTGTGTATGTATGTATGTATATATATATATATATATATATATATATATATATATATATATATATATCAGATACTTTGTGAAATTTTAATTTATTTAGATGCAACTGAATAGTTGCCTACCCTTTTCATTTCTTCAGTCTTTTGTTTCCCCAAATGTATCCATATTTTGACTATTTCAGAAGAATACAAAGGAAAATCATATAGATAAAAATGATCTTTTATTTTTATTTGGAACTATTTCAGACCTCACAAATAAGACGTAGTACACGTGAAAAACTCTGCTCTCTAGGAGATGTTTACCTAAAAAAAAAAGTGAAAACACATACATACACAGCATCCTGCTAAAAACAGCATAAAATTCTCAGATATAAGGTTAAAAGATTAACAATTAAGAGGGGAAAGTATTAATGCTAGAATCAAAACAAGAAAAATTATTATTTGCACGGTCCTTTAAAGTTCTACAAGTGCACTGATAGCCATTATGCCATGTTGATAAACATGCCCTATTTGCTAATGGTTAGTACATCCACTGCTGTCTCATTAGAGCTTAAAGTTAAAGATAACTAATGGTGTTTTTAAAACTTGGAGGTATATGTTAATGTTTTACATATTAATTAGTTAAATTTAAACAAGAAAGGATGGAGGAAACTAAATTTGATTTCAAACAGAAATAAACCTAATTGTACGTCAAACAGACAACATAACCATACAGAAGAAAAAACAAAAAGAATGGAGGTAATTTTTGAATATAGCACATGACTCTACATCCTTAATGAAATATATTTCAAGGACAAAAACAAGTATGGAGTGATTTTGAACTTAATGAGTTAATTGTTGGTACTGGGACTGGTGTAGCAATTCTAAAATTTGCACTGACTGTGTGGTTATTGTAACCACAAATTAGTAAATATTAATGTATTGGTGTTATTGGGAACCAGGATTTTCTCTGTGAGAGGAAGGAGATAACAGATACAGAAAGGGGGAAGGAGAAAAAAAAATGCTGTCATGTTGGATTAGAATTAAAGGCGTTAGTAAGAACTTATGATTGTGCGTTTATTTGCTAGCTCTATCCACTGAACGGTTCTAGAAGCAAAGACATCCCTACTCTGAAAGCAATGATATCCTGATAGCAGTAAACACATATAGTTCCAAGATGCTGGTTTCTAAATACCACTCTCTACTAAAATAAACCAGGACATTTTGGAGAAATCACTCATTCTTGGTCGAGGGAGGGAAAAGTAAAAGTAAGCCTGAAACCTCTTTCTATGCTGGAGAAAAAGGAAGTGCTCAAAAACTGATGGCAAATGTCATCTTGAAGGAGCTCTCGCTGTCAAATTTGGGACAACTACAGCATCAAAAATGTATAATGACAGGAATGGATTATAACATAATTATTTTTTAAAGAGGTAGGAGGAGGGAAATTTTTCTTTACAAAAAAGTTAGCCAATGACTATAGAAGGAACATGAGAAATAGAAAGCCATTCTTTTCACAACCACCATGGTAGTAACCAGTTCTGGAAAGATGCATCTGTGGATGCTAATATCATTAGATGAAAGGCTATTAGGAAACAAGATATTCACTGAGTCTCAAAGTATCTCCCCACAGATTATTTATTGATTGCCAAAGGGAAAAGATTTATTTACAGTGGGGAAATCTGGCACATACAACTTTACCAGTGATCAAGTTTAATGCCATCAACATTAGGACAAACCAACACCATGAGCCACCTAATACACACCTATGGAGCTATCCTGACAAATATATTCAGCCTAAATCTAATCACGAGGAAATGTCAGACAAATCCAGATTGAGAGAGATTCTGTAGAACTGGCTTATGCTCTTCAAAAATGTCAATATCATAATGGAAAGAAAAAAAACCACAAAGAAAGCTGGGGTAGGTGGTGGGGGACTGTTCTGAATTAGGAGACAAAAGAAATATGACCATCAAAAAATCAGTTATAAAGGACATGACTGGAACAATCTGGAAATTTTCAATATAAGCTACATAGTAGATAAAAGTATTACACGGCTAAATTTCCTGGACATGATCAGATAGATATTGAACTATTTAAAAGTGAAAAGTCATGACGTCTGCAACTAACATGGAAATGCTTTAGCAAAACAAAAATCAGGTGTACATATTGAGAGAAAAGAGGTAAAGCAACGGTGGCAAATTGTTATTAACTGGTGACTCTACATGAGGGGTTCTGCAACTTTTCTGTATTTTTGTAATTTTTCAAAATGAAAAGTTGTTGAGAATCCTTGAGGTAATTAATGGGACACTTTTATCTATGTTTTGCCCTCAGAACTCTATACTCCATGTTATTCAGGTAGGGCCTAGACCTCAAGGGGTACGTGTAAGTTAAACAGGTGCTCCACGGTACTTGTGGGGTGCTGCTGGGGGAACCTCAGAAAAGGTCTTTGGAATGTGACACTTGCTGGAACACACTCCCTTCCTTACTGTGGCCTTCAAGGTTCTGCACTATCTGCCCCCTTCAGTTCTCAACTTCCACCTCCCCTGCCCATATTCGTATTCCTCATCCCTACTTTCCTTTTTCTGTTCCTCATGATGTCAAGCTCCCTCCTCCTTGGACTTGTGCTCTCTGTGCCCTCTGTTCAGGAAGTGCTGCCTCCAGACCCTTGTGCATCGCAAACTTCACATCATGTACGTCTTAGCTGGAGGGTCTGTCCTTCCCCAACACCAAGTGACTCCCAGGTGACCCTTCACTCCCTGCATGCTCTCTGAGAGCATCTTGTTTGAAGTTGTTCTTCATGCACCCACCCTGTGGCACAAGTCAGAAATCATCATATTTATGCATTTATTTATCTGTGAATCTGTTAGTTTTTATCTGTTATCTGTCCTCCCATGAGGGGGCTTCATCTCTTTTGGACACTGTTGTAACTCAGTGCCTGGATCGGTACCTAATGTATTCCATCAACACGTTTGGATTTAATGGACCAACGGTGCTAGTACACTGCACAACCCTGTGAATTAAATGCTGCATTGCTTCTCCCGCAATATTTGCATTTAGAGCAATAAAATAAAAATGCAAAATAAGAGAATTTGAGTCAATAGTCTCTCTCATATTTCTTCTAAGACTATTTCAAGATACCTGAATCAATGCTCTTGAGTTTTCTAACAAACAAATGCATATTTGCAAACAATCACAGATCATAGCAAACTGGACCTTTCTGTCCTTGCAATAATAAATGAACAAGGGGACAGAACTGCTGTTTTGTTTGCCCCCAGCGCTCCAGTCACCAGCCAGAGGAAGGCATTAAACAATTGAAGGTGGGAACCTATTCTGCATTTCCACTTCATTAAATCATATATCATTTTTACATGTGAACTGCCAGACTATAAATCATGTAAGACAGAATGAGAGCTAATTAAAGGGTCAGCTGAGCATATAATTTTGAATTCCTAGGCACCCAAAAGCTGAGATTGACAATAAATATGATAAAACCCAGAACCATTTGCTAACTAATAAAGCAAGGATTTTCAAGCTGCCAACTTGCTAAGCCACATTTTCATATTTAAAAGAATCTATATTGAATATAATCCTTATATGGTAATGAATCTTCAGTCATTTATCCAAAGTACTTCTTTAAAATATACTTAGATTTTAATTTTTTTGATACAGATTACAAGGTCAAAAAATATCAGTGAATTGTGTCCTCATTTCAGACAAAAGTTCACTCCTGAGATAGGAAATATTACTGTTAATTGGTATTTATACGGCATCTTCCAAAGTATGTTCAGGGAAAGCAGGTTAATAGAAAGAAATTCCATTTGTCAAGAGGGAAGATGAAAATGGAGTTAGACCACGATGGCCAAGGTCACTAAACAAGTCAGTAACTGTTCTGAGAGCAGAACCTGAAGAGACAGCTGACTCACGGTGGTTTTCCCTCCTCCAAATACCCTGCTTCATCTAAAAGGTATTTTGAGGGTATTCAAGTTTATGCATTTTATATTTTCATTCCTTACAACAAAGAGCCTTTGCATTGAAAAAAAAAAAAAAGCTCACTATCTTACTTAGACGCTATAATAAATATCAAGGCTATTTTCCTTCTTTTAAAGATCTTTATAGTTATAAAATAAAGCTTGAGATCTAACATATTGAGACAGCACAGTCAGGTACAGATACTAGGTTACAGTTTTTAAAAGAAGAAAGGTACTAACCTTCTATCATTACAATAATTTCATAAGCTAAAAAATAGGTGCATTTTCAGAGTTCTTGTGTTCTGATCAGAATTTTATCAACTTTAATACTACTTCAGTACCACAGCGAAAAGCAGTTAAAATTTTAAATATTAAATACACCCAGAGCTGATTAATTCTTTAAAAATATAAATCTCCAATATTTCCTGTTCAAGTTCCAGGGTAGAAAAAAATGTTTCCCTCTGTGAATACAGAGGTGAACAAGGTGGCAATTATTGAGTTACACAAATCAAGTTTCCAAAGCTGTGCTTGTTTTAAATCCTCTTTCCAAATAACATGATGCACATTTCTCTCTGCGATCAACTATAGGAGGTGCCAAAAAAAACCCCACAGCTTGGACAATATATTCAAAAGATTACTTTGATCTTTTCTAATCTTATGCCCCACCATGAACCACCGATTACAACAACACTGGTATTTCAGTATGTACAAAACAAGAAAAACTTCATAGCAGATCCTGCTCGTACAATAGATTTGTCTTTGTTACCCCTCATACCAAAATCTTCATGCACATGGAGGACCTCACTTCTGATTACATGGCAAGTGTGGTAACCATCCTTTGCTACACCTCCCCTACCCCTACACCCACCCCCGACCAGTGTCACTATTAGAATTCACAGGGCCCAGTCCCCTCTGCAGTGCCAGAGGAAATGCTTAGTGCATTGCCTTTTCCAAAAGAAGAGTCCTCAGGAAGGAAAGCACATGCTTCTTTGGGATGTAAAGCTATATATAGATAGATGTATAAATATCTATAGGCCTAGATCTACAAGTAAAAAATAGCGAACAAGAGTACTGGAAGCTTCATGATATCTCTAGTCTGTCATGTCTAAGCACTATTCACTCTAAGTTCAATCCATATTCAGAAAGATTTTAACAAGGGCCTCTGAACACTATGCAAAGGAATTTGGGTTGTCTATGTGCAAAACTGAGTCACAGAAGTTCTCTGATCAGAGCAATGCCATGATCAGAGCAATCTTACTTTAGAAAGATTTCTTTGGTCACTTTGTGGCGTAGAGATTAGAAGCAGCAGCAAGTGAAAGCCAGGAGATCATTTAGAAAGCCATCACAATAATCTAAGAGAGGGAGAAGTCCAGTATTGTCATTTTGTGTTTTATACTTTTTCAAATCCCTGGTGCCTAATACTTTGCGATATATAAGGAATGATACAAAACTTGTTCCTTCAATTTTGAAGTTTCTATATTTTCTCATTGATTTCTCCTGTTTCTTCAGCTCCCAGGACCAATCATTCATCAAGTCCTATTGAGTCTAACTTTTAACATTTCTAAAACCTACCCTCTTATCTCTGCCAATGCTTTGATAAAGGCCACATTTATCACATAGACTAGCACTTCTCAAAGTACATACAAACTGTTCCTGAGGATTCCATGAAAAAGAAAAGCTTTCTGGTCAAATACTTCATGAAGTCCTGGGATAAACAAATTTAAATAGTTTCCTTATACAACTTGTGAATTCCTAGAGAGGGGACCACAGGCATCAGTTCTTCCTTTTCATAAAAAGTCTAGTGACATCTCCAGGGACAGTGGTATACCTCAGAATATAGATTGCAAAATGCTGACATGGACTAAGGTTTTCCTTGCATTTCTGTAAAACTTCATTCAGTCTGCTGACTTGTCTGTATTTATTGCCCCCAGGAAAGAGATTACATGGCATGAAGCAGACAAAAAGGTAATCAATTCTTACAGTTTGAGTTTCAAATGTTAGGGAAACTCATGGGCAACAGATTTGGAAGAATAAGATGAGTAAGAGCAAAAATTCCTACATTCAAGCTAGACAAAAGCACAAGAGAGGGAAACAGTCAAAGGGTAAGTGCAGAGAATTTTGACTTAAGTGAGTATCTGAAAAGGGGGCCCAGGTCCCAGCACACATACCAGCCCTACATTGAGCCCTGATGGAGGAAAAGTTAGCAAAAACCCAGAAGGTTTCGTGGAGCTAAGAACCAAAGGTATCTGTGCCTTCCTGGGAAGATGGAGCCCTGGGAATAAAGGAAGACTTTGTAAATGAAATGGCTGAAATGAAATTTCATGTCTATGTTGGAGTTTTTCAACCTTGGTACTATTAGTATTTTGGCCCCAATAATTCTTTGTTTTGGGGACTATCCTGTGTGTTATATAATGTTTATCAGCCTCCCTGGCCTCTATTCACTAGATTCCAGTAATGTAATCCCCACCCTCAACTGGGACAACCAAAAATATTTCTAGGTGTTGCCAAATGCCCCTGTGGGAAGTACCCCAGTTGAGAACTGCTCAGCAGACAGAGCCCTAGACAGCCTCAAAGAGTTTCTCACAAGTGTAGTAGAGGTTGTGAGTAGCTGAATGTATCAGCTTCTGGAGCATCTAGAGCAGCCTGCATGGATGATGTCCAAGAACTGGATGGGATGAACAAAAACAAATGCCATGGCAACAGATATCAGAGAGGACTGATCATTCCCAAGGACGAAATGGTATACTTCCCAACAAGTGCCTCCACATCGTAGCTGCACTGGGTAAGAATGAAGATACTGGAGCATACCAGGAGGCAGGCTATCTAGATTCAAATCCTACCTCTAATAATTAAGAGTTATTTGACTTTGGCAAATCATTCAACTTTCCGGACCTCAGTTTCCTCATCTGTAAGATGGGTTAATAACAGTACATTCCATGTAGGGTTACTATAGGAAATGTGCTAAATTTTTAAAGTTCCTGCTTTTTGCATAATTAAATTTTGAATAAGTAGTGGTTTTTACTATGTATATAAACATCTCACCCTCTGGAATTTGATCCAATTCATAGGAGAGAGTGACCCTGAATTAAAACTAAATTTCTACCACCAAACCAAATGAGGCTCACAATAAAAACTGTAATTCATATAAAAATGAAGTTATTTTTACATTACTAGTTTTTGTTCACAAATTTCTTTACAGTACACTGGTCTCTTCGTATTCAGTCTGACATTCTCCATCTCCACCTCTCAATGTCTCTTCATACCACCACTGTGGTCATCATTTTTAAATCCCAAATCTGATCAGATAGTGGGTTCCCCATTATCCACAGTCATGGTCACATAGACACACCTCAAGAGTTCAAAGCTATGCAGGGGAGGGCATGGCCTGAGGGTACACTGGGTTTCTGCATAAGATTTTGTTTTAAAAATTACATATGCTCCTAAAAATGCGTTTGAAATCACTGGCCTGCAGAGATTCCACCAGATGGCAGTCAAGTCCACCCATGTGCAGCCCTCACCCACCCCTCCAGCTGCTCATCATCCACAACCCTGTGATGAAGAAAGTCACAGGTACAGAGTACACGTGCCATGACTTCATAATTTTGCACGTGCTAGTTCATCTGCTTAGAATACTTTTCTTTATCACCTACAGACAGGATGTCATCGAGGGGATATTTTGCTGGGAAACATGCATTTTTGAAAGAAATCTCATGGACTCTGGTGCCCAGGGGCCTGCTGCATATGCTGTAGGACTCTTTACTAAGGCTGGGAAGGAAAATACATAGCTTCCCTACGATCACATTCCCCCACAAAGTCCTGGCGGGCTCCCTGAAAACAGACCATTGGACCCACTCACCTTAGGAAATCAACCTCTCTTTTTCTGGCCTTTCTTATTTTCCTGCTTACCCTTTCCCAAAGTCCCTACTACTCTTCCCTTGTAGGATCTAGTCCCTTCGAAGAGCCTCTGGAACACCAAAGCCTGTCTCTGTTCTAGCATGGGCAACTTCTGCTTTCATCTCTGCTGTGCAGCCCTCCCCTGCAGCGGAGAGAGCACAGCGGCCTGGAAAGGGAGAGGAAATGCACACCTAGAGTGAAACCCAGCTGCATCACAGCTAATCGCCATTCCTCCTGCATGCGTATCAGTGAATCACAACTTCTGTCTTCATACTTCTCTTGAATAAGTTTAGACTTGTTTGGTGGTAAGAGAAATATACTGTTTAAAAAAAAAAAAGTCCAATTGGGACACACATCTCTGTTGAAGCACACTTATACAAGTCAAACTGTAATATGGAAAGCAGAACCTCACCCAGTAGCTGCCTTCTCCCTTTCCCAAGCCTTCAACACAGTTCGTTCAGTGATGAAAAACACTGCTACTTCCTCAGGAGGGTCACCATTCATTGCTTTCATTCGTGCATCGATGTTCGTACCCTTTCAGTTTAATGCCACAACCCATCAGATGAACTCCTCCTATGTCCCATTTGGCAGCCAGTCTCAGGACTGCTGCTGGTTTTCCATCTGTCAAACTCAATCTATCTTCAATATAGAGGCAGGGCCTGGAGAGCAGACTGAGCAAAGAACAATGAAGGCAGACTGGTTTTACCCTGGATTTGATCTACTTTGAAGGAAGAAAGAGTCCTAATAACATGGAAAATTCCCTAGCAGCAACTTGCTTCCTGGCTTTGAGGGAGTCTGGCTAGAAGTGAGCTTCCAGCCTGGAAGATAACAACCCCATGCAGTGAAGAGCTTTTGCAGTGTCTGCCCAGCTACAAGGATTCCTCTTAACCCCAGCAAGAAGGGAGTGAAGGAGCAGCCATTTTGAACAATTCTGTATAGTGTGCCCATACTGCTTGTTCCAGCAGATTGGTCCAGAGAGGATACCTGGTCTAGCCAATTAGATAGAATGGAATATGCTTACATAACCTCCTTGAAAATGAACACCAGTTGAAATTGCCTCTTCCAGGAGGGAGGTGCCAAGATGGCAGAGTAGACAGATTTACAGCTCACCCTCTCCGACAAATACACAAGAATTACAGCTACCCATTGAATCGC
This sequence comes from Camelus bactrianus, assembly GCF_048773025.1. Taxonomy (NCBI): domain Eukaryota; kingdom Metazoa; phylum Chordata; class Mammalia; order Artiodactyla; family Camelidae; genus Camelus; species Camelus bactrianus. Next base: position 59,501,064 of record NC_133543.1, read on the forward strand.
ACAGAACACCTACTGAACTCTGGCAGAGTGTCTCTCCCTTCAAAATACAGGAGGATTCTCACAAAGTCTGGTAAACAACAGGTTCATACTGTACAGCACAGGGAACTATATTGAATATCTTGTAATTACTTGTGGTAAAAAAGAATATGAAAATGAATATATGTATGTTCATGTATGACTGAAGCATTATGCTGTACACTAGAAATTGATACATCATTGTAAACTGACTATACTTCAATAAATAAATATATATATACATACATACATACACACACACTCAAAAAAAGAAGAAATTGCCTCTTCCATCTGCTATTTTTGTGACCCAGAGTGACGCAAGTAACCTTTCTTGACCTATTTTTTCATCTATGAAAAAAATTGTTTGAACTTGGTGATGCTTAAATTTCTTTTCTGGTCTTGCACTATGACTGTCATCATGAAGGTGGATTCTAGAGTCAGTGAAGCCTGGGTTCAAGATCAAGTTCTGTCAGTCACGAGTCTGATGACCTAGAAAAGTTCCTCAACTTACGTAAGTATGAGTTTCATCATCAGTAAAATGGCGCTAGTGCCTGCCACATTACTAAGTGATACAATGCAAGTGAAGTGCTTAGACATGACCGCACAAGGTAAAGCAGCCCATGGGGTCCAGTCCCTGTTGATATTGCTATTTCTATATGGAACATAAAGTGAATTTTTTTAAAAAGGAAGAAGAAAAAAAGAAGGAAATTAAGGTGAAAAACATCATAATTGTTTAGTTAAAGGAATGATTTGAATAAGATCAAACCATTTGGCTCAACATTAGTGCAAAGAAGTAGGGGGAGAAAGGAAAATCAAAGAATCAGTGTGACTTTCCTGGCATGCAAACATGTACAGGATGTTCCATTGTGGCCTAAGAACCAAAGGCAGCACTATTTATCTCAAGCCCTGTGAGTTTCGGAACTTAAATAAAATTTTACTAACAAAGAATACTCCAAATACAAATAGCATTGAGTAAAACCATAACTCTTTAATGAATTGACAAAGTCCATAAACTATTCAACTGGGAGAACCATGTTGAAGACCTATTTATTCCATCGTCTTTCTTTGTAACTTTGTTTTGGTGATGTGTACAATATCCATGTACTTAGGACTTTGCTTTCTTCTTATGTCAAGAGTATAATGCTCACCACTCCAACACCACACTAGATTGATTACTGCCGATCTGATTGATTTTATCAATCCAGAAACTACCTTAACACCCCTAGAGGTGGTAATAAACTAGGAAGTGTATTATAGAATAGTTCTCTCTACATAGACGGTATGCTCTGGCAGTAACTTACTGACCTAGATTCATTTAAATATGCAGCCTTATTCCAGTTCACTTCTTTGGTGAGACATGATCTGATTGGGTACAATGCAATGAACTGAAGAAGGGTAAGTGAGAATACTAGACAGGTAAGAGAGAAAAAAAATACAGGAACCAGGGCTGCATAATATGGCATAATACAATGCCAGCCCCAAGAGATGGAAAATCTCAGCAGTAGATGGGCTGCAGTTAGTGAAGGCAGTCAGCCGAGGGTACTTTAGCCAAAACAAAAATGTCATTCTACCTGTAAAGCTGAGAGCAAGTGCCACTAAAATTGATGGGGACAGGGATCAAAGATAAAGCTGTCACACAAAGGGCATGTCATATCTGCCTCTCATATAAAAGAATGGTATAGGTCACATGCATCATATTTTTCACATCATATTTATAAAGGTTTACAGCCCTTGTTCCATTTTCTGGGCTTGCATGTACAAAGCAACATGTGCACAAATGACCCTTTCAGATGGTCACACTAGGGAACTGGCAAGAGTTTCCCTATTAGGGGGGATCCTAGAGACCTTCTAAGGCATACAAGAACTACATCATCCGTTACCCATATTTATGACTTGGTATAAGGTGCCCTAGAATTCAAAGCATGTTTAAGGTGGGCCTGGAGATCTTAGAACAAAATGATTCACTATTATCTGTCCCATTCAATGACCTTGGCATTATTAAGAGTTGTCATGTCATGTGGCTGGCAGGACTTTTTCAAAGCCAACTGGTCCTTTTGCAAGATGATGAAAAATAAAGAGAACAGCTCAAAGATTCTCTTCTTAACAGTTGTCTCTCCACAGACACTTGCACATGGTAGTGACTAAATACACACTTTTAGTTGACTGTGGAAAGTCATCTTCTTGAAGGAGCTAACAACTTGCTAACTATCAAAATAGTAATTAGAGAATGTTTATGCCCCAAATTTGATGTTAATCAGTTACTTTGATGTTTACATTTTAAAGCCATATTCTTGTAAAACATCTAGAATGGCTGTCTTCAGAATTTGGAATGTAGGGGGTCTAACAGCCTTAGCATCCTGAAGTCATTTCAGAAACAGAGATTTAAATCATCCCAATCACTCATGTCTAATCAGATGCATTGCCTACTTTGTATTTACATATTTTCAAATGGGACTTTGCTGATATAAAGTAGTGACATTAGGAGGGATTTTGCCCAGGAGCTAACTTAGAAAGCCTTTTACTGAAATGAGGATTCCATATCCTGCTTATCTGTCTTTATGGTTCTAAACAACCCCTCAAAATGCTTGGGGGGAGGGGAAAAAACTCTTCGTTTTATTTTACGTATAAAATCCAGGAAGCTGTCCCACGGCACCTCCAGCATGTTTTCCCCCTTTACAGATTGCATCTCCATGAACCCAGAGGGCTAAGCCTGAATCAGAAGCATGGAGCAGGGAGGAACTTGTAGTGGAGGCTCCACTGCATTACTGTCCTTCTCAGACTTTAATGTGCACATGAAACACCCAGAGGTTTACAAAGGAGGTTCGGATTCAGAAGGTCTGAGGTGGGACCTGAGATTCTGAGTTTCTGACCAGCTTCCCAGTGATGCTGATGCTGCTGGCACACAGGTCAGCCTGGAGCAGCTGGGAGCCCACTCTTCTCCATGAGACCCCCGTCCTGCTCTGCCACTGCTAAGCTGGGCCACTTTGTGCTTTTTCCATAAAACTAGGCAAGAAATAGAGGCTCTTAGCAAATTCAGGAGTTGAAGAGAAGGTGAATGAGTAAATTCAGGGAAAAAGCACGCTGAAAAAGAAATTTAAGGAGCTGCTCAATTACCAGTCTTTAAAATCATTGAAGAACATAAAGATAACCCTTCCCTTGAAACCAACAAATTGGATGTCATTGATTCTGTCAGTTTCCTGTCCTGCCGAGCATTCTGTTTCCACATTCTCCGCCAGACTCCTGCTCTAGATGCCTGCCCTTTGACTGGGCTACAGCTGATAACCCAGCCTTCTACACAAAGCTATTTCTGAGTGCCCCCTAGGCTACACCCCGCAGGGTGGCACAATCCTCTTGATAACCCTTCTTCCAAAGTTCCAGGTTCCATTAACATAGTCTCATGACACTAAGTTATTGAATTAAATTGTAGGGAGGAATAGAAGACATTTTTTTCATAATTCATAATTTACAGAATTTTTCTCTCCTAAAAGGTGCCTCTTGCTATCTGCTTGTTTTACAAGTGACAAAAGTGAGGGCTGATAAAAATAAACCCTTTGCCCAATATCACAAAAACAATTAAGGGTGGAAACAGGACTGGAAATGATGTGTTTAATTTCCAGTTCAGTATGATTGCCTCTACTCCACCTTGGATGAAATTTTCCTAAACTCTTGGTTTTTCCCCAACATCCCTGAAAGTCACCTATAGCCACTCTTGGTTTTGCAGCAGCAGATGGTGGTAGTGCCACTTGTCCAACGTAACGCTGAACCAGAGGGAAGAGAGAAACACCGCGGGAGCAATGGAGAGACATTCTTCATGGATGAGGTGGAAGGGACCAGAATAAAGAAACCTGTGGCTTTAGTAGCAGATCATCTGTCCCCGCAGAGGAGACTCAGGAAAGAATAACTGAAATACTTGCTGGGCTTCTAGGTGTCCTCTGGAGATGCTGTTATCTATTTTAATCCATTTTAAACAGAGTGTCTTTTTAAAAAGTATACTGCAACAAATAGGCCACCCTATAACCAGAGTAACTGCTTGCCATGTGATTAGGAACATCTTGGATCCAGGGTCCACGAGAGCACAGAGCTCTTGAAAGAAGCCTGTAAGTGGTACAGTGTGCCCAGAGGTGAGACCTGCACCAAGGAGGTACTGCATTTGAGAGGAGCTAGTCTGGATGCAGACTGATTAACCAATGAAAAAGTGATCATGGGTACCAAGCAGAGAATGAATTATGGAGCTGTGTGGAGAGAAATGGGCTCAGGGCAGATTTATTATGCTCCATTTCCACTATGCTAGCAGGCTGCATGGAGTCTCTGAGGTACAGACTTACTCAGGATTGAAATTTTACATCCAGAGACGCAATCTCAAATAATCTAATTTGGTGAGATGAGAAAATCATATCTCGTAAAACTATCATCCCTTTGCAAAAGCCCATATAAAAGTTTACAGGCTGTCGAGGTATCCAGCCATAGCATGAGCTGCTATTACAGGCGACATGGACACAACAAACTTACAGATAAAATTATTTTAATAAGAAATGTTACTACTCGGTATGTGCAGTGTGTTCTTTACAACCTGAACTTCATAAATTTTTATAAGGTGTCTATTTATTGTCAGGCTCAGGAGCTGCTGTGTCACCGCTGCTCAGTCAAAGCTTTTTCAAATAAAGGAATCTCGATCTGAGTGTAATACATTATATGATATTAAGATAGCCAACCCTGCACCCACTGCCAGTGTTTCCTCAGTAACATTCACACCTTCTATGCAAATGTTAAAACAAATATACTCCAAATCACTATGAAATGGGTTATTCTTTTGGCCATTATTCATGTAGGAGCAGAATGCCTCAGCGGGAAGGGACCTCGACTGTCCTCAGCTAATTCTAGATGGAAGAGAAATGATGTTGAAGGGCACACACACAAAATAAACGCTCATGCCAAGAAAACTTCTGCAGGACTTGTGCGTGGGTATCTTTCAGGGGTTGGATGAAAGAGAGACAGGGTACTATTTCCAAATAAGAGCAGCTATCATTTTCCAAGCGTTCATTATGTTTCTGGTACAGGACAAGCATTTCACATACATTATCTAAATCCTTGCAATCCTCTGAGATATAGAATATTATGCCCATTTCACAGGAGATGAATCTTCAGCTTGGAGATGTTTATAATTTGCCCAAGGCCATATGGCAGGAACTCCAATGGATGTGTCAGATCACAAACACAGTTCTATCCCAATGTCACTTCCCAACAATGTTTCTCATCAACATCATTCTGGATTCTTGCTTATACCAGAGAATACTATGTATGTAGAGGAAAAGAACTTCAGAAAACCCTGGAAGGGAAAAGCAGTTATGAGTTACACTGTATCAGACCTGAAAGAGCTCCTGAAAACTGTCTGGACAAATTCTTCATTTTACTTAGAGGAAACAGCAAGTGGGTCACGGGACTAGTTCTGGGTCACACAGCTAGTTAACAGCAAGAGCAGGATATTCTCCTCATCCTACCACTAGTGCTGCTGAAGGCAACACATTTGGTCAAGTTGCTGAAGGAGATACACAAGAGGTCATTTTCCTTTCTCTAATTCTGGGGATTTTTTTTTTTTCTGCTGCATTCTCTTTAGTACCTTCTGCCCTTCCCCTGAAAGAGAATGAATGGGATAGGTGATTAGGATTGGGAAGGCAGGGTCAGGAGAAGCAAGAAAACCCTAGTATTTTTCCTTTTAGTTCTGTAACTTGATGATAAAAGTCCTCCTAGGTATTTCTTTTGGGAGAGGAGTGTAATGAAAGGAGTAATCAAATAACCAACAAATGTTAGAATTTACTATTTCCAGATGCTAAAATAGTCATTAACTTGATGAATAAGTCAGGGGGTCTGCTCTCAAAGAGCTTACAGTCTAGTGAGGGAAAAAATCTATACAATCAATACAAACTGATCATTATAATCTAATATTGCAAGCACCGTGAGAGAAACACAGAAACAGTAATACGGAAACATGAAAAGATCATCAAGGCGTTTAGCTCAGAGATGATGCGTACACAGAGCAGCCTGTGGGAAGTCACCAAAGATGACCACAGGGCTTGACCCTTCTGAGAGGGGCAGGAAAACTACTGCAGAATTCTGGCTAAGAGGGGACGCACAGGGATTCCTGTCTTTTGGCTCTTAAATGAGATCATGTTCTGGCACAGAGTAGGTGGTCAATGAATGTAACCTGCTTAAAAGCTGGAAAGATAATACAGATCTGGGGGTAAAAGATGAAGTAATTATTCTTTTACCTGTTAAGAAGTCTAGGAACATCTCTTTCCCTACCATTTCACTTGGCCCCTCCCTTGCCTAGAGTCAAGTTATTTCACCAATAGTGCCAAGAAGGGCACCGACTGCAGTGACCCGCCCACTGGAGCTTCCATTCAGTGCTCAGATTCCTTCTAGGCCGGTTCTGGTGGCTAACCCTCTCATCCGTTGCATACTTTCACCCCGAGCGAGCGTGAAACTTTGAGGCCGTTATGGGACAGTCGGAATCATTAGAAAGTTCTTTCCCACACTGAGTTGAAATCTGCCTCCCTACCATCTCACCTACTGAATCTGGTTGTACCGGCTGGAACTTCAGAAAAATGAACCTACTTTGTCCACGCGCCATCCCTTCAAGTGTTCGCAGGCAGCTGCCATGTCTGTTCAAAGCCATCTAATCTGGCACCAGCTGGTGAGGTGCATCCTTGTCCTGGTGCTAAAGGAGGTTAGGAAACAGCACCCATGGGGGTGGGGGACTCACAGGGATTCTGCTCTGCACCTGTTTTCACGCTGGGCTGCTGAGGGTGGCTTCAGCCAGTGCTAAAATTGCACTCCTAGGATCAGAGTAAGGCTTGACAGAAGCAAAGAAGTAGGCTAGTCTGAGAGGCCTTTGGAGTGGTACCACCTCCCAACTAAGCACGGGTCGCAGAGACTATTAAAAATCAACCCTGTGGAGGGCCACTCAAACCATCACAGCTATTAGGCTGATAGAACAGTTCAGATGTTGCCTTTTAATTTTTTCCCCTAAAATTAGAAAGTAAACTGCCACGAGACCAGAAATTACCTCTTGAGAAGATCCGTAAGGTCTGACATTGCTGTCTCCCATATGTGTAATTCCCTCTCACATCTCATTTGATGGGGGATACCATTTTCCAGGTAGGTATACCTTTTTGTCAGTCACTCACCTTCACCAAACCTTGCTCCCTTCAGTTACCAGGGAGCCTTCCTAACTGCTAAGGAAAGATGTCCACATCTAGGAGGGCTGAGTCAGGCTGAGCACAGGCCTCCACCATAACATGACCTTGCAGTGGGGAAATGCTAAGCTACTGACCGTTATGCCACCTTACCCTCCGTCACTCTCTGACGTTTTACAGGTGACAAAGGGTTATTTAACAGGACAGAACACTATTTCTGGCTTCTAAAACAATCAATGACGGGGGGAGGGTATAGCTCAGTGGTAGAGTGTGTACTCAGCATGCGCAAGGTGCTGGGTTCAATCCCCAGTTCTGCCATTAAAAATAAATAAATAATAAAAATAAACCTAATTACCACCCTCCACAAAAAAATTAAAAATAGAACAATCAATGATCGAGTTATTCATAATGTAATACCTAATCATTTTTAATGTCATTTTTGTTCATTATTTTATATAGCAACCCTAAAACATTCTCTAATTTGCATTTTTAAATGGGTCTATTGAAGGACACACCCTGAAGACTCAGAATTGTTACCCATACACAGTAAAACAAGTTTTCTTGCTATAATTCTTGATTTCAAATAATCAAATATTTCTAAAGTTCAGGTTGCCTTTTCTCCATGCCAGCCAAGAGTACATTATACTGTCCTTTTTCCGATACAACGTAAAAGGGAGACAACAGATCTGAGAACCTGCGAAATTCTCGACAAACTTAAACCTTGCTTATGTAGGAAGCAAGAAAGACTTAAAGGATGTGAAAGGGCTCACAGGGGTCCCTCTGTCAGGCCTACAGCAGTGTGAATGCCCACCATCACATCTGCACACTTGGCTTAGTCACTTGGGCCTGGACTTGGCAGCTATGGAAAAGGGAAGGCAAGAAGAGACCAGAGAGAAAGAAGCCTGTGTTTCCCACCAGAAAACCACAAGGACAGGAGAAATGGCTGCTCCCAGGAGGCAGAAGGCAGAGGCCTGGAGACGTGGGAGGGGAGAGACACTGCTGACATTCAGTAGTCCCGGTGGTCTCCGTACTGGCCGTAAGGCCACTGCAGTTGAGATGGTGACCACAACCACAACCACTGGGGTTGTCCAACTTCACAGAGCACTGGCTAGAGAACTCCATCAAGGCATAATCATCATCTGGGGAACCAGAGGAAAATTCTGGCTCTAAGAACTTACCTCCCACTGATCCCTTTTAGATTTTGTAGGGTTAGGTTTGGGCCCTGGAATCTGAATATAACAAGTGAGCTCACAGGAGTCCTGAGGCAGGTGGCCAGTGGGCCACATTGCCACAGAGAATCATGGCAGACAAAAACCTGTGGGTAAAGTCCCTGAGAGAACTCAGCCTGGTTCTCTAGACCTCACACATGACAGGCTCCATGGCAATGACTCAGAGCAGCTTAAGAGTGTCCCATGGCTAATGCAGCATGGAGGAACAGGGCTGGGCATGTTTCACTGGACTTTACCAAGAGCCACAGTAATTCTGATACACTTCCCAAGTTGAAAATTGTGCTACTCTGGAGAAATAGTGCTAATTTCCAAGTGTGGTCTGTGATTCAACTAGGATACTTACAAAATATTTTGATAAGATATTTGGATTCCTGGATCCTACCTCAGGCTGCTGAGTCAGAAACTCCAAGGATGAATACCAGAAATCTGCATTTTTTGCAAGCTTTCCAGAGATTCTTGTCCATGCTAAAGCCCAAGAATCACTGTCCTAGAGAGGTATGGGGACCCGCCTGGTGGCCACAGGTATGGGATACAAGGAGAAGGCTATGTAAAAGAAAGACAAGACTAAGATTTTAGCTTCCACACTCTGAATCTTGACGCTTTTATCACTGTGGAAATGAGATTAACCACTAAAAATCATACATGCAGTAATTAGGTATATATGGACTTAAACTCTTTGGTAATCCTGTATGGAGTTCACCAATTATGTCTTTTTCTTGCTACCTATTTTGTTGTCTAAATCCAAGCATAGAAAATCCAATTCAGGTATTAAAATAAATGCCTGTGAACCCAGCAGGATCCAGGTGACTATTCAACTACAATTCAGGTGTCTGAGAAGAGCCTGTCCTGGAACTAGTCCAGCCTGGCTACAAAGACCCTGGTTATATAAGCTGGCTTCTATACCTGGATGGCTCTCTGCTTCGGGTCCCTTCCAAACATTCCAGGTTTACACATGCATACCAAGTACACAAAGCACATTCATGCAGAAGCTACTTTTTAAGCCATTTGGTCTTTCCCAAAATCCAAAGCCCAGGTTATACATTTTGTTATTAAAAATTTGCCTGTGCATCATATGGTTACACATTTTCAAGAGTTCTTGTAGTGCTTATAATCCCACCTCTATTCTCCCTTTCATTTCATTGTTCTCCTAAAGCCGACAAAGAAAGGAAGACAAGAAAACAAAGATATGTAATTTTAAAATGCTAAGTAAGTTTCAAACAGAAGGTTCAAATATCAGAGCTGCAGAAGTTCTTCTGGCAAAGAAATCAGTGTATCTATGAGGTATTTGGTATTAATTATTAAACTGCATAATATATAAAAATGGCTACCTTTACAAGTATTATAGGATTTTATGTAGTTCCGTAGTCAAGAATTTTGCTAAGTATGTTATGTGTATTATCTCATTTTAGCTGACAACAATTTCATTAAAGTTTCTCTTAATGTCTCTTAGACTTAGGAAACTAAGGCACAGAGAGGTTGATTAACTCATCAAAGTCACACAGCTAATGGTTAGAGGAGTTGGAATTTGCATCCACCAAGTCTGACTCCAGAGCCTGAACTTGACCATTTATACTACTGCCCATCTTCAACAGTGCAACACATATAGGAAATGAGATGTGTTTAATCATCAGCATTTCCAGATACGAAGACCATGTACAATAACCAATTTATTAAAGTAAAAATATTTCATATATATAAAAACCAAAATGCCTGTCCTTATATGCAGGTATGTTTATCTGTACATAAACATAGCATTTTATGCTTTATATCCTTATTCTCAGCATCATAATTTTCATAATATATAAGGCAACACCCCTCCCTAAGTCTGTGAGGGAAAGTTTTCCCACCTCTAAAGTATCAAATCTAAGGACATCATAGAGTCCACCCAATTTCTATGCGAAGTTTAAATTCTAGTGTTAATATTAGCAGAAGTGTTCTACTGTTTAACTTTCTTAGACTCAAATTTTAAATATCTTAGATTCTATTCATCTCACTTTTCTAATTTATCGAACAAGATATTGCAAAAAAAATCTTTTAACCCTAAAGACATTATTATTTTCTTTGACTAAATAGTAGTCATTTCCATACCCCTAACTAATATTTCACAGAAATAGCAATCTATTAAGCCTGCGATGAATTAGAATCTGAACTCTGATTTGCAAACAGTATGAGCTGACCAAGAGTCCAGGCCTCTGGATTCTGAATGCCGTACATAACAGACTAACCATCAGACTAAGCACTTTAACTAATACACATGAAAAATCACACCTCTGTAGAATTTTACACAATTTTAACATGAATATATTAAAGCAAAGATCTAAAAGAATTAGCTAATCATCTCTCACATCTCACTTCCTTAGTGTAGCTCAAAAGTTCTTTTTAAAGTTTCACAGTATTTTCTTAATTGTGTTCTCTTAAAATTACAGTAACAATATGGAAGATAAAAACATTAGTGAAGATTTAATTGAAAAATACTCTTTCTGATCAAAAAGTAAATAATGCAGAAATAAAACATTTATTCCAAGAGAAAAAGATGAGAAATGAAACCCATCTGCAGCTCTTTCAAATGCCAAGTCCATCAGCAGAACAACCCCTGATAGTCAAGCCTGGGTACCTATGCCAGACCCACTGGAATTACTGAACACCCCTTCTATTTATTTTCAGATGTGTACAGAAAAGAAAGGGAGGATTTGGGTTCTTAGCTAACATTGGTTATGTCCATTTATTCAATCTTTGATTTGCTGATATAATGATAGCATAATAGCACAACGGCTATTCCAGAATCTCAGCCAAAAAGAGAAGAAAAAGTTGACTAGCTTTAGCCTGCATAGGACAGGATCTCTCTCTGGGTGTGCTATTTTATTTTTAAATTTCATTTCCCATTATAAACTCAGATATGTAAATGCTTAGCACATTCATATTTACTTCCCAAATAAAACGCTCTCTTAGCCCCATGAATTTCAATCCTTTCTATTTGTTGATGATAGAACTGTCTTTATTAAAGAGCTAAGGCATTTTTCTTGAAGTAGGTATGAAAGCCTGGTCATCTTTTTGTATCATTTTATATATATTTTAATTCATCTCTGCTATTTATGAGATCATAGAATTGATGTGGCACCAAATGGATCAAAAATAAAAGGGTGATTGGTTTTTATTAGTATATACGCCTTCTGTACTTTTTCACTGATTTCCGAAAAATATGCTCATAAATTTCCTTTCAGTGATTATACTGGCTGGATATCTTAAAGCTGAACAGGGTGAGGAGAGTGTTAGCTGCAAAGGCAAGAGGACCCTTTAGTGATTCGAGGGATATAAAATGTAATTATCATGGTGAACAACCACAGTGCACAATACTGCACCTCTGGCTCTCACACCTGCCTCACAACAACCAATGCAACCCAATTCACAGACAAAGAAATTAAGGCCCTGAGAAGTTAAGTAATACTCCTAAACTCTCAAATCCGGTAAGTAGCAAAGCCAGGATTTCACTCAGGACCATGCTATGTTTTTAAGCCCCACTCTGCACTGCCTTCACAGATCAGATGCTGTAGTTCTCCACCCAGGCTGCAGATTGGAATCACTTGGTGAAGATTTGAAAAATACTGATAAATTAAATCATTTCTGTGACATGGGCTAAGTATGCCACAATTTTTCCCCCAAGGCTCCTGAAATGATTTTAGTGTGAATCCAGGGTGGGAAACAACCAGATTAGCAAATGCCAGGGAAATAGTTGTTCTGTGAAGAAATACGAGTCTTTCTCTGGGTAGTGAGTGAAAGGCAAAAGTTCAAATTGTTTGTCTGGAACATAAACCCTAAGTGGGAGCAGCCACCAACCACGTCATCATCAGAATATCCCGTTTCCTCCGCCAACCTGCTCCTCCGGCCCCATGTGAGGATCCCACAAGGCATCTGGCGCTGACGCAGCACCGGAAGGCTGTAAACCACGCCCTGCGACGTCTCACGTGAGCGAGCAGTGAGGGCGGAGCGAGAGCCGGGGTCTCCCGCACCCTGCCTCAGGGCTCCTTTCACAGATGAAAGTTGGAAGCTGGAGGAAAACAGTTGGGGCAGGGATTCAGCCAAGGTATCTAAAGAGAATTTTAAGAACCAGAGAGAGCAAAGGAAAGGAAAAAATTGTAACAGAGTGAGAAAAGAGAATAGCCGCAATCTGAAAATAACAAGGAAAATGAGAAGGAATATATAATAAAGCAAAAGAACTGGCCAGAAAAAAAAATTAACTAGGAAGAACTAGTCATTGCACTACTTTATCAACATATTAGGGGAAAATGCAAGGGAATAACCGCACCTTCCATTCAGGTTTGGGAAGCGTGGCGAGGCCTAAAGCACTTTCAAAATAAATACTGAAGCTGTAGGAAAATCACCTGGCTGAGAGGCAGGGGCTGCCAGAAACTCCCAAACCTGGGCAGTATCACCTACTGCCTTGCTAATCAGTGATTCGAGGATCAGCTCTTTCAACATCATCTGGGAACATGTTAGAAATGCAGTCTCTCGGGCCTCATGCCAAATCTGCTGAACTAGAATCTGCATGTTAATTAGATCCCCTTATGATTTAGATGTATATTCTAGTTTGAGAAGTACTGGCACTACTGTAAGAACCAAACTGAGGGTTTAAAAAAAAACCAACCAAACAACTATTACAGGCAGAAGATGGGACTAGAGAACTAAGTAGAAATCAATCTGACTAATTAAATTGTTTATTGCCGCCCTATGATAAGCCAGGCCCTGAGCTAGATTTCTCAGGAAATGAAGGCCTGAGGCTAGGCATGGTTGGCCCTTGCCTGTTGGGGAGAAAGCATAAAGTTCATATATGTGAGGAAGCCTGTGACTTGTGCTCCAAGAGGAGGTCAAGCAAGGTGCTGAAGAGCAAGAGCTGGAGTTTAGAGGGAGATCAGGAAGCATGTAGCAACTGAACTGACTCTGACAGGTGGGGATGGTTATGGAGAAGTGGGAGGGCCTGCTCTAGGCAGAGAATCAGCATAAGCAGACACAGAACTCAGAAGACTGCTGTGTGTTGAGGGAACACTGCCCTCAACCTAGAGCAGAGGTTTTCAAATTGCTTTGTCAAGGAGACTCATGACCCTCTGATGATGCCTCAGAGACTACTAAGGGTAGGGAGGAGAGGCCAGTGGGATTGCTGGGGCCCCATTTCAACCACATAAGATTATATCTTAACAGTGGGTTCCAACATTGAAAAATAAAGTTTGACACATATCACTGAGCCAGTACACAAGGTGCTTCTAAAATTATTACCTATAACTGCCTAGCATGTAGTAAGTACTCAAATATCCATTGAATAAATTAATAAGTGAATGAATGAATAAATGGATGAATGAATTAATCTATGAGATCCAAATAAACAATGTGGAGCTACGTTGGGGCTGGACTACAAAGAGTCTGAAATGTCAGAGGAGAGGTTTATATGTCATTTGGTTGAGGAAAAGTTTATTAGCCAATGACTGAGCTTGGCTCTGCTTTGAGAAGCTTATTCTGCAAACCAAGTGTAAAACAGACTGGAAATAGAGAGACTAGAGATGGGGAACTGGTTGGGAAAACATCCTAGTAGTCTCTAGAAAGGGATAAGAAGAATCTGAACAAAGACAGTCACTGTGGGAATATAAAGGTGGAGAAGTCAGCATCAAGGGGCACTGAGGAGATGCCGTCCATAGGGCTTGTCTGTGAATTAAATTGTGTATGAAAAGCAAATATATTGCAAAGTTTCTGGGTGACTGGGAGAAATGCAGAAATTGACAGAGTCACCCCTGTTCATATAAGGAGAAAGATGTTGATTAGAGTTTAGACTTGTTAGATTTGAAGCACCTGAGAGCAATATAAAACCATCTCGTAGGTGTCAAATGTCAATATGAAATTTAGGAGGGAAAGTGGAGAAAGGGATGCCACTTTAGGAAAATAATCTAGCACTAATAAGAGGGCACTGCTGAATAAAAAATCACAGGCAAAAGAGCAAAAAGGAGATCACCTACACACCGAAGAAGATTGAGAAAAATCTGCAGAACTGAAAAAAAAAAAAAAAGAGAGAAGAAGAAAAGGTAGGGGAAAAGGACCATATTGAGATGCACCAGGAACAGAGACAGGAATCAGGGAGGTGGTAAACTAGAGACAGTCAAATGGTGGGGTGGGGGAGGGGGTCACAATAAAAACTCAGAAGGAAATAAAAGCAGTGGGAAATTGTGACAAACGTGCTCATTTTTCTTTAGATCTTCGTAGACGTAAGATTTTATAGGCGCAGCAGAAAGCCAACTTTGCCCTTTATTCCTGTGAACAAAGATTTTCACAATAAAGCAGTTGCTCCTGTGAGAAGTAAACTCATTGCTCATATTTTTTTTTAATATAAATTGTTCCTGTTAAAAATTAAGCAATAATATCTTCAAACTCAGCAGGAAGAAAAAAATTTAAAGGGGGCAAGCAGTCCAAGAATTTAAGATTCTTGTCTCTCCCAGAGTGGGAGCTCCACACAGCATTATCTATGTAGACATTTCACCTTTTGGAGTTGTGTCTGTTTTGCAGGATTTTTTTGGTTTTCTTTTTCTGAGCCAGGTCACTAGCCTGAGAAAAAGCAGCTGAGAACACCTGATATAATCTGATGGATCCTCATATAATAGTCACACTTTATAAAGTTATCCTCCATCTGCTGACAGGTCTCACTAATTGGCCATGTTTGGGTGACAAGTACTAATGACAGTTCCTTCTCTGATTCAACTGTAGAGGAGACACCTCCCTTGGTTTCCTTTCTGCCTCATTCAGGAAGGACACATTAAATTCACTGTTCTCTTTTTTGCTATGTGAATCTGTATATTGGTAAAATATCAACATTATTTTCCTTAATATAGATGCTATTTAGTGGTTATGAAATTTCTCTAAAGAGAGCATTACTTACATAATGTAAAATAATACAATGCAAATGAAGTACATAAGGAATTATACTGCAAAACATTTATATCATTAGGATGATTCCAGAGAGGATAGTAATTTTTCCTTTGTTAGGAGAATTCACCTTCTCAAAAGCATTTTACTACAAACGCATGCAAGAGAGGTCAAGGTGATCTGCAAGAATAGCTATTTGATTTGTGGTTTTCATTCCAAGCTTCCTCAAATCACTTTATAAGTAGGGGTGTAAATTATAAATCCATGAATACTTGATTTATGGGAATATAAAATTTGAATTACAACCAAGACTTTGACCAAATAAAAATTTTTCCACCTTAAAAGCCTCGTGTAACAACCGAACTTGTAAAGCGTATTTGCATTCTAAGGGTATTGATCTGTTACAGGGAAGGGGTGGCACAAACTCATTGCACATATGGCATCAAAATAAGATGGAAGGACTCTGAAAACCGGAGAAACGGGGCCCTGAAATAATTAAAGGAGCTCTTTCAAGCCCAAACCTTTAATTTTATCTAAAGACAGAGCCTATTGACTTTATGCAAAGCTTTCTTTTCCATATGACAAATGCAGTTTTTATAGTTTCATGCACTGTTCTGAAGCTGCCAGTTTCCAAGCTTTGGGCTGGGCCCTGTAACACAAACGTTTTATTTCTTCTATTTGAGCACCTTTTGCTACATCTTAACAAAGTTTGCATTCACCTTGGTGCGATGCTCTTGAGCAAAGCAAAACCAAAGAGAACTGCAAACCACATCGCTGTATGAAAATGAAGAAAATGAAGAAGACGCCGTTCCCTAATCCAAGAACTTTGGAGAGCACTCCAAAACTGTGTTTATTTTGTACTCATAGGGGTAGGGGGCTTAAAGCAATTTATTTTCCTTGAAGGACCACAACCCCCACCCCCACCCCACCCCCCATCCAGGTTCACCATAAAAACTGTATGTCCTTCAGAGCCTGTGGAAGCATTCGGGGAAGCATCGTCCTGCCAGCTCTCCCTTCTCCCCACGGTCCCCCGCAAATAACAGTGGTGAAGCAGATGGTCCTCCCCCTCCTCTTCTCCTGGTCCCTTCCGCAGTCCCACAGTGTCCTCCCATCTCGCGCTGACACCTTCACCCAGCGCTTGGTAACCGAGCCACCCCCTTCCCCACCCCCACCTCAGGGCTCCCAGCAAGCGCAAACTTTGAGGACCTTCTTTCTGCCTCACCGCCCCCATTTCACCTTCATTCAGCTGCAGAACTCTCTCGGGATCCCAAGCTTCGATTGCCATCTTCCTCCCACACCTCTGTCCCTAAACTACCCACTTCTCTGTATTGAAGAGCGACGTCCAGCCTCAAACGTCCCAGCCCAGGTGGCGGAGGCACTGCGACTAACCACAGACGGGTGCTCTACTTGTCCTCTCCCCTTCCCCATCCTCCCCTCCGTTTGGGAGACTCGCAGCCCAGGAGCCTACACTGGGGACGCCTCCACTCCTCTGGCTTCCACGACCTACTCCTATAACTCCAGGGGCTCACAAGAACCTCACCCCGCAGCCCAGGCGAGAGGCGGCCGGGCATCCTCCTCTACAAGTGGGACCGCGGGACAAAGTGCAAACTCTATCGGGAGGGAGCCTCCCGGAGGCCCTTCCCTCAGGCGGCACTCCTAGCTGCCGGCTCGCCCCGCTGAGGCAGGCGGGGGCCGGCGGGAAGGCGGCTCCCGTTCCGGGGGCTCCGGGCCGGGCTGGGCTGGGCTGGGCGCCCAGAGCTTACCTCGGCGCGCTGGCCGCCGGCGCGTGGGGCAGTGGCTCCTCCAGCTGGGAAGCTGTTGCTCGCGTTACGGCGGCGGCGGCGGCGGTCCCGCCGGGGCTGCGCTGGGGCTCCGCGCAGACGCTCTCCCGCGGTCTGCGGCAGCCCGGGAGGCGGCGGCGGCGGCGGCGGCGGCGGCGCGGGCGACAGCTCGGCCCGGCGCGGCCCCGGAACTGTCCAACTCCGGCGGGCGCGGGGCTCAGGCTCCCGCCGCGGCCCGGGCGCTGAGCGCCTGCGCGCCCTGCCTCGCCCAGGTGAGGGGCGTGTGCCTGGAGCCCGCGGGGCACGCCCGGCCGGGGCTGCGCTCGGGCCTGGCCCGGCGTCCGGCCTGGCCGCGGACCCCCGGGGTGGGACCCGCCAACGCCTCTCCCGCGCGCCAAAGCCGGTGACGGTTTACCAGGCAGGGACTTGCGAGGCACACACACTGGAGCGAATGAGGCAGGACCGTTCGGGGGCTCGTTGACATTGCAGAGTCTCCCGCAGCATCGCTGCCTTTAAATCCCGCCTTTCCAGGCGTGCGCGCACAGCGAGGGAGAGGAGACTCCGTCCGGACCGCGGGGGTCCTCGCGGTTCTTGGCCTCCGGGCCCAAGTCCCTGAGAAAATTCTTGGCAACCGCCGAGAGGTACCAAAACCGGGATGCCCAGGGGCGCGGTGGGGCGGATTTTTCAAACGTTAGTCAAGCCAGAGTGAAACTCTCTTCTTGGAGATCGTCACAGCAACTATTTGTTTCTCCTCTTTGACCAGCTCTCGGCTCAAAGACCACACAGATCAGCAGCCTCGGCATTTTTGGCGGAACCGGGAAGGCCCGCGGCACTGAAGGCATCGCAGCCTCAGAGTGGATCTAAAGGGCTCTTGGATGGGGGGCTCCTGCTCCTCTGAATTTCTTTTCCGTGCTTAAGTTTTCAGAACCAGAACATGTCATCGGTTCCCCCTGATGTAGGGCATCTTGGGAAAATAGTACAAACATAGCCAAAGTGCTGGATTCTGAAAGGGAGAGCTCTTGGAAAGAAGGCATTAAGGGGAAAGGAAAAATAATTTTAGAAGAGCCATTTTCTGAGATTACTTCTTTGGCTGGAGAAATTCAAGTGTAATAAATGACAAGAAAGCTGTGTTTCACAACAGTTTTTTTTTTAACCAGATGATTTTTAAATATTATTCTTTGGTTCTCTTCTCAGATGATTGACACGAACTCCATCAATAATTAAACCAGCAGCTGTTAATGCCTTGGCATAATAGTCCAGAGTAAATATCTTAGCGTCCAGCCAAAGCCAGTGCTGTTCTCCAGGGTGGGTTTGAGATTTGACAAACACACGGGCACACCATCCTAGAGCTTTCTAAAGGAGCAGGTTGTGTTGACTACCCACCTTGGAATTTAGGGTTATTGCAGGCACCAGCACACTTGAGGTATCAGCATGAGAAGTAGCATTAATCTGGCAGATAATTTTTATATTTTTAGAATTCTAAATATCTTCACATCCAGGTAGGCATCCTCACTTATGCATTCCTCAGAACAGACACTCATTGGTGTGTTTATTTTTCATACTGTACCCTATTTGAAATTGCTACAGGAAGCCAGCACCAAAATTAAACCATTAAAACCCAGAAGAACATGAGTTACGATAATTGCTGAAATTGTCTTTTACAAAATTACGGTCTTAAGGTCTCTTCCCATCAGTAAAGGTTATATTAAAAACAAGTCTTTCATGAGTCCCTGAAGGTCAGTAAGGTGGGGTTCTGGCAGAGTGGGGTAGGCAGGAAATTCCAGAGGCAAAAGCCTTCCATGAGAAAAACACCCAGCTTCCAGTGCCATGTACTTCAGAGCTGGGAACAGTGTCGTTACTACTGAGCTCAGATAAGTATTGGCATCTCCAGGTACCTAATGTGCAGAGCAAGGGGGAGGGGTCTTTAAAGCCTCAAGTCAACACCTTGGATTGCACTTGGAGGCAAATGAGTAACCTCTGCAGAGTGGAACACCTGTGAGAAGTGTTCCCTGTGGCTTGCACAATTTAGCAGCATGTGCATTTTTTATGTCCTGCAAACTGCAACTATATCCTGCTCTCCTCCCCGTCTATTTTTAATCACCTATAGGGAGAATAGTTTGAGGGCTGCATTTCCTAACAACAGCTGAAAGACACCTTAAAAACGTGCAGACAACTCCCAGTTTTTCACCTGTGACATGACTAAGACCTGTGCCTTCATGTCCTCAGCCAAGGCAGGATTAAGGCCTCTGGAGGCCATAGCCCTGAAACAATTGCAGTGCTTCCTTTCTAAATGCACGTCAACTTGCAAACATTACTAAACAAAAAAACAAAAAAACATGAGATTTAGATATCTACAAACAACAGCTTTGCTATAGATACTCCGATTGCAAATTTGTGCCTATTGTATAACTTGGCATTACCTGTGCTGTTTCAGTGCTGTCTGACAGAAGGGCTCCTCCTGTCTTCAAACTCTCCCACCGTCATTTTCCTAGAACCATTATTGCTCATTCCTGGCAATAATGGAGTAGACCAATTCAGAGAACTATTAACTCTAGGCAAAGAGCATTGGGAGCACTGTCAGGATAGCAGCAACCCAGAGGGATGTGGAGCAAGAAGTCCCTAAACACTGAGAAGGAACATAGCAGAAAGGGACTAACTTAAGCCTTTTTCTACTATTTGTGTTTATGAGGTGCATTATGCATTGTTTCCTAAACATTAATGAACTTAGGCAAACTATGTCCACAAATTCATACTTTCCAGTGGGTAAAGAACTTGGTGTTAACAAAAACAGCATCTACAAATTTGAAGACTTCATCAATCACTTAGTTTTACTCTAGAGGAAATGGATAAGAGCTTGTACAGTAAGATGTTATAAAACTAGGTCCTGTAAACATTGTAGATTGCTTTGCAGCCATCAGCAACACTCCAGTCTCAGAGCTGGGGGCCATATTTTGAAAACCACTTTTACAGTGGAAGGAGAAAACTGAACTAGGAGTAGATTCAAATTCCAATGTCAGCTGTCACATTCAAGCCTAGAGACCAGAGTTTCTTCCTCTGTAAGACAGGACTAATTATATCAGCCTTGTCTCAACGGGTTGCTATAAAGACATATTGTTGATGAAACCCTTTAGAAACTATATACAAGTACCGTTGGTTGATAATTGTCTTGCTCATATTTCACCTTTCCTCCATTGCTTTTGAGGTGTTCTGCAAACTTTCCCTCAAAGTGTCTTACAATTCCTGTTTAGCTTTTCAATAATCTTCACCATGAGTCTGATAACTCGACTTGCAGGGGGCTCCAGCATCATGTAATGGTGAGAACATGAGTTCTACTGTTGGCTGAGCAGGGCTTGAGCCCTATTTATTCACTAGCTGCATGATATTCTTCATTCCTTCTAACCTTCAGTTTCCTCATCTATAATATGGGAAAATAAACATACCTTCATCATAGGGGTCATCCTGAGGATCAAAGCAAATGGGAAGGTTTTTTTCAAACTGTAAAATACCTGAAAAATATTCACTGTAATTTAACAATTATTTGGAAGGTAAATTGGTGGTTTATCTCCATGTTGGGTAGTAAGATCGAAACTGTCTTAGACATACCAAATATATACATATATGTATGTATTTATATGGCTATAGATATAGATATGGGATTTCAGAGCAACATACAACTAGATAGGAAGATAGTATAACATTTTTTCAATAGGCTGCTAAACTGTATTTATGTAAAAGGTTGTGTGAATATTGCAAGTATCAGAAAATCTTTTATTTCAACTTCCATGTATTATGAGAAATTAATGGAAAGAGTGTCTTAGTGATATTCTTAAAAACCTCAACTCAGGTTCAGCAGAAAATTTTGGTTTTGTTCAAAACCACTGATGTTAATTATCTTAAGATGTCTGCCTACTCAAGATGGGTAACAATGAATTGAAACACAAAATGTTGAGAGTTTTTTTGATCAGATAATTTTCATTCTCATTTTTTCATATGTTTGATGAAACGTATGATATAAGATAGGTAGCTCTTTGAGGCTAATGGGTTGGTTTGATGCAAAAATTCCAAATTTGACCTAGACATTTATATCTAAAAAAACGAAAAAGTGTACGAAGTTTGTTTTCAGTGGAAATCTTAAGGCTATTTCTGAGCTGTCAATTTGTGTTTTACATTTATCTCATTTTTAAATCTAGCTAATCTAAATAGCTTTTAAATTTAACTGGAGTATCTGCATTTAGAAGGAAAGGGATATAAAACTCATTGTGAAATCTCAGGCTTACTTGAGGCACTATGCTAGTCTTTTTTTTTTTTTTTCCTCCCTGTCTTAGGGAATTGTTTTTATGTGAATCACTAGTATTCTGTGAAAAACAATTGTCCTCTTGACCCACAGTTAGTTTTTTAACTGGGTATTGGGTTCCCTTTCATCTTTTTTCACTTGAATACCCTTGGCAGAGAAGGGCCATGTATTGAAATGCCTTGCTCACTCATAGGCATTTTCCCTTTTCACATTGAGCACTCTGTGATTCCTTTATCTTGATATTTTAAAATCAATTATTTAAGTATTTTTCCCATGTGTGACCAAGATCTGTTTGCTTTTACCTTTTCCTTATCAAAATGTGTTTTCTTGAGATCTAGCGGAATTGGTGCTTTGCTGTAACACCGTGGCCCCCTCTCTGAGGCAATAACATCTTTTGTGTCCAGGGTGATCAATATTGTAAAAGTATTCCTCCTAGACCCTAACCACGGCTTTGTGGTAATTACTGTGCCTCTTCTTATGCATCTCGCCCTTTGAAATTTAATCCAGCACTGCCTTGGACCCCAAGATGAAGGTTGCATGATTCCACAACACCCCCAAATCCTCTCCTGATTACCCTGCAGGGTGATTACCCCAGTTAGCACATCTTCCCCTGTTTGGCTATTTGCTCTGAGACAGATATAAAATAATTAATCTTCTTTGAACTGCCCTTGCAATTTTAATTTCCTTCCACTTTTTGGAGATCTGGAGATGTAGTGATACTCCTTTCAAAATGTGGATTTATTTCTTAGCCTTGGTTCTTCCGTCCTCTCTCTCGTGCATTTAACTCACAACTGCCTGGTCACCGGGGAAGCTCCCCAATGACTAGAACCTTTTGATTTAAAACTGTATTTTTTAAAGAGTTTTTCACTTTAACCTATATCATAATTTTAGATAAATTACTAATGTTGAGCTTGCCGTGCTGAATAATTTCCAAAAAGTTTCAGTGTCTGAATAGCCAGTATAGTACTTATGGAAAAACACTCTCTTCCAAATACTATAAATGCATTGTCTCATTTATTGTCATAAGAATCTTTTGAACGAGAAAATGTTAATACTATTCTACAGATGGGGAAAGCAAGAATCAGGACGTTTGTGATAGACACAAGGTCACAAATTGGCAGGGCTAAAATTTTAATTCAAGTTTTTCTTATCTTTAAAGAGCTCTTTATAGGCTGCTTCTTGAGGTTAATCAAAAGTATTGAGTAGACTGCAAGTTCCACTGGGAGTAGAAATCATATCCCACTTGCTCTGTAGTCCCTGGTAATACCTCACATAGAGTGCCTTCAAAGAGCAGCTCAGTATCTGGGAGCAGAGTAAATGGTTTCCATTTTCTGGCTTTCACTCGCTACAGCTATTGTCACCCCAGCTTCTGGAGCCGTTCTCAACTTCGGCGCCTAAAGGAGGAAGACCCCTATTTATTGATAAATTCCAAATATGTTTTAGCCTTTTACTTCTCAATTGATATCCTAATTGGGCAACCATCTAAATCTCTCTATACAAACACCTTACAGATGGTAGCTATCCCATATCTTATCTTTCCAATAAAATTGTCTGACTCTTAAACCCAAAGACTGTTTTTTATATTTTGCATTCATCTCCCACCTACAGTTTCTAGGTAGCACTGAATCAAACCAGTTATAGGCATTCAATGCAAGCTTGAACTCAGCCAGTGGTTTTCCATTCTCATTCACACATTCACAGGGCAAAGGGCAGGACCTGACTTTCTGCTGCAGCAAAGGAAATGATGTTCAAGAAGCCAGGTTCAGACAGTCCTTCAGTCATTTCTGCAGTTAATATTATATGTTTAACACACAAATCTGCCTTAAGCATCAGCACTACTTGGCTAGATTAAAGGGCCACCATAATCCTAACAAAATAATTCAAGATGCTATTGAAGCTGTCCTAGTGAATAATATTTTGGGAGTGATCGTTGTGATCAGAGCCCTTTACCCAAGTACTCTCTAAGAATTTTTACGCTATTGGGATCACACCTGGAGTACAAGTGACAGTCATTGAAACATCAAACATTAATGGAGGAACTCCGTGCTACTAAAGTCATATTCTAGGAGAGTGGTCGAAATCATGTAGCTAAGGTGGGTCTTCTGAAAAAGGTTCCTTGAATAAGACAGACCCAAGCTGGTTTATGATGGAGAGTAGGGATGGTGTGCACGACAGTGTGGGGTCATGGAAAGACCTAAGGAAGCCTGGGGGAACAAAAACTTCAATTCTATCATATAATATTGTACACCAACCATACTTCAATTAAAAAAAAAAAAGATTTGAATTCTAGTCCTAGCTACTTGGAAAGCAAACCTGGACAGTTGAATTAAATTCCCTGAGCTCCTGTTTCCGTATTCAGCTTTGGCACAGTCACAGATCTTTCCAGCTTGACTTCCATGAGCCTGTTAGCTCTTTATACCTTAGCCTGTCCTCACTTGCAGTTACTTCATGCTTGTAAGTGAAGGTTTCTTCCTTTAGATACAAACATCTAAACTTCCAAAACAGATGAACTAAATAGGCAGTTTACTATGTTATTGGGATTGTATTTGCTAAAAATAAGATTCTTCAGAAGGTCCAATTTTGTTCCCAGTGTCTGGAGACATTCTGAGTTGTTACAAGTTAGGTAGGTTGCAGTCATCTGGTATGAGAAGGCAGGTATGCTGCTAAACAATCTGTAGTTCCCAGGTCATCACCCCACAGCCAGGAGTTATCCAACAGTAGCCAAGCTTGAGAGGTTAATTTAAAGGACAATTCTGTGGGAGCAAAACAAGTATATGCAATGTTCATGCTCACTAAAAGTAAAAATTTTTATTTAAAACAGCATTCGATAACATCAAATTAACTGTCTTTTCAGAGGTTATAAAAAATAAAACAATATGGCAAATCTATGGTGAAATGGATGTCACATTCATGAGTGCAACTTTTCCTACAAGCAGTGTTTTGCCATATATATCAAACTCTTAAAATGATTATTCCTGTTGACTGGGTAATTTCAGTCTAGGACTATATCTTATGGAAATAATGCTAAATGTGAAGAAAAAAATGAGCCACCAAAAAATGTTTATCAGAGTCTTACTAATGATAAGAATAACTGAAGACAATCTAAGGGGAATAGTTAAACACATCCCATTACAAGAATATTATGTAGTTATTTTTAAATGATATCTGTTAGGACTTTGTAGTAACATGGGAAATTATTGAATGCAACATCAAGAGGAAAGGAGAAAATAACCATAATACAGCATGATCACAACTAAGTAAAATAAGTCAATGCATGGAAAGAGAGAAGGAAATGTAAAACCCATCCACATAAATTGATTTACAATTTTGACTAACACATTTTAAGCGCATTATATAAATCACATAATATATACTTGGATGTATCTTCATTATTGTATTTTGTGTTTCAAACATGTTAGACTTTCCTGATTTAAAAGCCTAAGGAGACAAAGAGTTCACTTTTTTATTTTCTTCATCATCCTAGGGATGTAGTTATATGTTATATGAGACTATTAAACAATCAAACTTGCTCTCATGCACTATTGATGGAACTGTAATTGATATAACCTCTCAGGAAGTTACCTGATTAGTGTGCATATTCTTCAACACAGCAATCCCATATCATCCTAAAGACACACTAAAACATCTAAGCAAAGCAGTGTGTACAAATGTTCATGACACTATAGTCTAAATTTTTAAAAAATGGAAGCAAACTAAGTAACCAACAACAGAGGAATGGAAAAATAAATTATCTGATTATATGTTAACTAAACATTTTATAAGCATAAAGTATTCACATATTAACTTTTGTTATAAAAATAATAAATGCTTTTCCAAAAGCAGTTGGTAGGGGAAGAAATAGTATGCAGCTGGTTTTAGCAGAGTGGTCATGCTCAAGCTAGGTCAAAAATCTGTTAAAATATCAGGGGTTTTGCAACCAAAACTTCATCTGTTCCAATCTATTTTGCATAATAAAAAATAACATATATTAAGCACAATTTGGACAAAACATAAGGAGGCATAGCTTTCTAGATTAGTATTAGGATGCCACTGAAGCATATCCCAAGAATCATGAAATTAAAGTTCATTTGTTTTAAGCCCAACCAATCACCATATTCCCTGGCCTAGGTGAGCTTCCCTACCACTGGGAACTTGCCCTTCTCAAAACAACCCTGCCACCTCTAGACAGGTTCAATAAGGGAATGTTTCTTCTTCAGAGTAATTCCAAATTTATGTGTAAATTTACCCATCTTTATTTCCAAAGCTTACTTCTTCTAAAGAATTTTTAAGTTGCATACAGGCTTCCTGCTTATCCTCTTCCATTGAAAGAAAAAAGAAAACCTTCAGGTGGGGCCATCCAGGTGAAAATTTGGTAAGGTACCAGCTCACCTTTCTTGCCCTGCATATTCTCCAATAATAACAACTAAATATCTAGCCTCTAAGCCCTCTCTCTCCACCGGTCCTAACCTGTAATTCACACTCAGTCTTCCCTTTCATCACTCTTGATATCCTGATATCCTTACATCAGGTCCTTTTCAACTATCCATTTCTTATCTCATGTTAACTTCTTATGAAACATTCAACCATCTCAAAACCCCCAATCCACCCTCTTATCCAGCAGGAACAGCTTAACTCTTGCATTCCTGAAAGGGAGAAGCCATCTAACTTGAGCTTTGTTAACTTTCTTCCTCACCACAAGGAATGCCACAGAATGTCTCTGACTTTCTCTCTCCAAGGTGAGGCCTCCTCCTTGCACACTTGATGCCTGTTTCTCTCCCTTCCTCCTCTGTAGTCGATCTCGTTTCCTTTTGCCTGGCTCCCTCATTGGAGATAATACCTGCACCTCTGAAATACCTTTCATCTCTCCTATTTTACTCATTCTGCCCTCTTACAATTCAATATATTCAGGGGTCTCCTATTTTCAAAATGAGAAAAACTGAAAAACAGAAAAACTTTTCCTTCCCCTCAAGCTGTTGTCGTCTTTCATTTTTACTTTTTCATTAACATTTATTTAAAATTTTAAGTGACTATTTGTACAAGATACCCTACTATGTAGCTCTGTAGTGGAACTAGAGATATAAAAAATAAACAAGAAACAACCTCTGATTTAAAAGCCTAATCTATTTCAGGAGGCAAATACACGAGAAACTTCTTGGGGGAAAAAACTGCCTCCACTTGCTGCTTGAACTTTCTTACCTTCTCCTCAGTCAGATCCATCATCTCCTCAAAGCTCCACTTCCAATAAAATCAATGATATAGTGATTCCTGAATCTCAAGTCTTCCTAGTTCTCACGCTCTTTGACTTTTCTTATTTTAGAAGCTGTTAATGATTGCAAAAGTATTTTCACAAGTGTGTTCAAAGTTAATCTCACAATAACCCTGTAAGGGAGATATCCCACCACAACTCCAAACTCCCACCCTCTTGTAAGAGATGGGGCTCAGGAAGAAGAAGTAATTTACCCAAGATCACCCAGCAAAGACATGACAGAGCCCGGACTAGATCCCATATTTTTGTTTGTTTGTTTTGGCTGAAGTATAGTCAGTTATAATGTGTCAATTTCTGGTGTACAGCATAATATCTCAGTCATGCATATACATACGTATGTTTGTTTTCATATTCTTTAGATTCTAAAGCCTCCACGCTGCTTCCCTTACCCCTGGTACCTTCCATGGCTGACTAAATGAATGACTGCATGCATCTGTATTAATCAACCACATGCATATAGAATGCAGAAAGTTTGAAAGTCTTTATTTCTCTGACCTAATCTGACAGCACGTCATACGGCACTAGGCATGGAATTGCCACCAGTAGTTGTCACCGTCTAGGTTACAACACAAAATGTAAGCTGACCTTAGGCGCCTGGATGGGGAAGATGGTGCCTTGTTTTACCGAAATGCTGTCCTCCTCCAGAATCCTGTCACGAAATTGTCTTATACATGAACAAACTTTATAATAGGATCCTTGGTGCCTAATTCAACAGCCCTAGGCTGAAGAGCAGATGCACTCTCCTTCTATCACATTTCACTACTAGAAGGTAATGCTTTAGTAAAGTTCCAATTTATAAATAATCAACTGCATTCTAGTATATTTGAGTAATCAAAGAAACTGGAGCATCTTAAATACCCAAACGAAATTCCTTGTTGACTTCTCCATCTATATGATCTCTAATTAATGGATTCATTCCCACCTTGTTGTATTCTAATCATTCCGAAACTCTTATGATCCTAGTATCATCTGAAAATCTCTAAATGAATGCCTCATCACCTTCTTTCCTCCTTTCTTGTAAAAAAAAATTATGAACACAGACTATTTAGAATTGCTGCCTCATCTAATTTGTTTGCAGGTAACTTTTTTTAACTGCCTACAGCTGTTGTCCCAGGAAAAAAATGTTGTCTGATAAAGGTAGCTATCCACCTGCTTTTTCTAAAGTAAGAGATATAAACACATCTGGATTTTTATCTTCTGAACAATCTCTTGCTTATAGTCCTAATTAGCCTAGTCATTTAGTTTTATTTGTTGCCATCCTATCTGAACATTTTACTGCCATTTGAAATGTTTTCTGAAACTTAGTGCTTATTTTCTTTCTCTTCTCCAATATGTAATTTTTTCTTAATTTGGCTTGTTTACATTGTTTTCTTCCTCCTTCACATTTTTTTTTTTTGTAAATGGGTATTTTTAAATCTCTTCCATATGTCTCCATAACTGGCCTAAGATCTCCGTTAGGCATTTATTTGTGTAAACTGCTGTCTTCTTTCTTTTTACTTCCTTGGATAAAACCACCTTCATTTTGTTCTATTTTTTGAAGGGCTTATGAGGAAATTGAGCAAAATCTTTATGTTTACAATTAGACAGCCACTTCTTGGGTACTCATCACATGCACAACACTGTGCTAAACTGGGGGATGGAAAAGCCAGGCAGAAGGAAGACCATGAAAATAGAATGGAATACAAGATCTTAAATTCAGGGAAAGCTAAAGTCTAACAGGATAGATAGAATACCTAAAAAAATCAGAATTCAAAAAGATATATGTAAATATGGTAGCCAAGTATAAATGGACTCTGTGAATTCTGAAGGGATAAGCAATGATGAGTTGGAGTTATCAAGGAAGGTTCTTGGGAGTGATGGACATTGCCCAGGGAAGTGTGTAGGATGTCAGTGGTCCAGCTGGTGCTGGCAGTATTCCAGCTGGAGGAAATGGCACAGAGGTAGAAATGAACAACTTGTTCAGGGAGTATCTAATGTGTTGCTGGCTGGACAAGGGAATTAGAGTCAGTGGAAAATGAGCGACCAGGGGAAAGTTGGAGAGAATAGAAGGAAAGAGGGATGTTTATTAACTTTAATTTGCAGGACTTCATCACATAATTTTGATTCTGATCCTTGTCAGTTGTGTCTGCTGCAAATATCACCCCCCAACCCAGCTCCTAGCTTGTCTTCTCTCTTTTTTTGAAGATGACTTGATGAATATGAGTTCTTAATTTTAATTTTAGAGTAGTCAGATTTATCAATCTTCTCCTTTATGATTAGCACTTCAGTATCTTAAGAAATACTTCTCTACCTTGAGGTTAAAAAGATATTCTCCTATGTCTTCTTCAAAAAGTTTTCAAGTTTATCTTTTAAGTTCTTAATCCCTGTGCAGTCAATGGTGGTGATCCACATTTTTTCCTGGCTCAGTTGATTTAATTGTCTTTCCTTTTCCCAGTAATCTACCGTATCTCCTCTGACATATACTAAAAGTTGCACTAGTCTGTTTC
Source organism: Camelus bactrianus (assembly GCF_048773025.1). Classification (NCBI taxonomy): domain Eukaryota; kingdom Metazoa; phylum Chordata; class Mammalia; order Artiodactyla; family Camelidae; genus Camelus; species Camelus bactrianus. Next base: position 59,530,228 of record NC_133543.1, read on the forward strand.
AAGTTCTCTGTTCTGTTCCTCTGGCCAATTAAAAAGTAATTTCCTTTACCATTAACTCTTTTAAATGGTGCCTCAATCACAATAACTTCACAATGGATACTTTAATTTGGTACAATATTAAATCTGTAGATCAGTTTGGATATGGTAGGTTGGTAGGTAGCTAGATGAGTCTTCAATGGACCAAAGATGAGAGTTTTCAAGAATCCAGAATTATGATTAATCTAATTCTATGTACTTGAAGTTCAAAGGTTGCTGTTGGGGGTGGGGGTACAAAATGGGATGCCACTGAGTACGTTTTTGAGGTAAATATTTTTTTAAGTCAGGTCATATTTTAGATTGTATAGTGAATGACATTGAGGAAAATAAACACAAGAAATCTGTACCAGCAGAGTCAACACTAGACAATTCAAGTATTAGCTTGGAGAAACCTCATTCTTTTCTTAGAGCCCACATTTTTTGAGGGCGTGGACTGTGTACAGCCAGCACCTAAAGTAATGTCTGACAGATAGTAGCCACTTGATTGTTATGTGAGGCATGGATGAATAAACAAATGAACAATTGAATGGTAGCATCATAGATGAAGTAAATATAAAAATTTTTTTCCGATTTTATTGAGATACAATTGACATACAGCACTGTATAAGTTTGAGGTGTACAGCATGATTTGACTGACATACAAGAAATGACTTACATACATGAAATGATTACCACAATATGTTGATTGAGCATCCATCATCTCATACACAGAGAAAAGAAAAGAAAAAAATTTTTTTCTTGTAATGAGAACTCTTCAGATTTACCCTCTTTACAACTTTCATATATAATATACAACAGTGTTCACTGTATTTTTTAATTTGAATCTTTAGTTCAATTTTATAGACCATAACTCTTCAGTTAGGAAAAAGAGCCTCCATTTACAGTTCCATACAGCTCATCAAATTTTCTTCCTCCTGCACTGCCCTGCAATTGTGTTAATGGTCAGCAGCATTTATTAGCCGTCCAGTGGAATGGACACACTGTGCTCGGTACTGGGAGGAGCTGTGAAAGGAGATAAATGAGTTAAGCAGTCATGGCCCCTGTTGTTCGAGTTTTATTCAAGCTGAGAGTACAAAGTGACCCAAAGAGAAAATGTTAGAGCACATAGGGTAATAAGTGTAAATTAGCTCCATGCAAACTGAGAGCATTGGGGTTGAGAGAATGCAGGCAAAGCGGCAGGTGCCCCTTTGGAAGGTGAGAAACAATGGCGCTCCCGCGAGAGCTTCCTCCTACTGTGGAAGGATTTACTGTGATTTCTTGTTTCTCAAACTATGGTCACAGACCCTTGGTGAGTTATGATGAACATTCATTAAAACAGAAAATATATGTGTTATCTATATTTATCTATATTGACATGGATAATAGGTATCTTCAATTTTATTTATCATTTATATAGATTTATTAATGATTTATTTATTATCTATGTACAAATAGAATAAAATAATTTCATAAGGTATGATTTCAAGAAGAATAACTTCAAAATAGAGTGCATGCATGGCATATCCTGAAAATAAAAAGTGTCAACTTATTAAACTTTTATTTCACTTACTTGCATGGTTTTATATGTGTAGGTATGTGCTGGGCCATAGTATAAACTGTATTTCTTACTGTGCATAGTGATCCAATTTATCTGAAAGCCACTGCTTCTATGCCACAGTAAACTGAGCCACAAAGGTCTGTGCAGCCAGCTGAAAAGCCGGTGCAAGAACAATCGCCCCCTTCTGTCCTGTCCACACAGGGCAATGACTTCCAGGCACTAGTCACTCTATGATTGATAGGCTTAAACTTCGTTACCTTGTCTTGTCAGATTTGCAGGCAGGTAGCCATCTTTGTTTAAAAGAACTTCCCCCAGTTCTTACAGCTACTTGCAAGGCTGGGATCCTGGTGGTGCTTCCCAGCTGTCTATAGATCTGCCATCAGTTTAGAAGTTGTCATCCCATCTTTCAAATCCTTATTCTGCCTACTCAGGTTAGGGCAACCCTCTTCAGCAGTGATGTGTACATCCTATTGCCCCTGCCAGTTCATTCATTCCCAGTCTAGCAGAGCAAGGTCAAGATGAGCCTATAGACACATGTGAATCTCATACTACAATTTCCAAAAATCATATGGTTTATTTTCACTATATTATGTAGAAGAAGCTTACATTCATTTAATGTAGTGTATAGGCAGTTATGCTATCCTCTGAGAGTAAATCCGTAATTATTCTGTAGTAACTGCCTCACATCATTTCTTTTCTAGATAAGCTCTGTAAGTTTTAGAAATTGAGAAAATAATATTCGAACTAATAAAGCTGAAATTGTCAGCACTTTTCCTCTAATGCTCAGTTGTCAACAGTTCTGAAAACAATGAAAAATAAATCTCTAAAGAAACAGGATAAATGGATTCTATCTATGTGTTAGCTTTTTCTTTTGTTTTTGATTATTATTATTTTTTTTTATTGAGAGCCAAACAAGCCAATCCAAGAACCAGGAAAAGGTCAGTTTTACAGATCAATCCTGAATACATCAAATGAGCACATAGCAAGTATCTACCAAGCGGAGAACAACCCAGAAAAGAATCAAAGAGTTAGAAAACAGAGCCAACAAAAAGTAGTAGGCCAATAGGTTAGAGACTGAGTGACCAATTTTTACCATTGTCAGGGCTCTTCCGACTTCAATGAGAATTCTATGTACCAATCAATAGATTTCATGTGCTCCCATGTGAGCAGAAAAACTGCACCTGTAGGTGACAAGCAGAACTTGCTGCAATTATGTCAATTATCTGTTACGGGGAGAGTGCCAGAAGTAAATAGTACAAAGGATGATGGCTCTTAACTAAGGCTAATATACCTGCATAGCTAGAATGTGCTTTTGAATTTTATCATTTATTTTCCATAGAAAGAGAGACTTTGGAAATGATATTAAATTTATTTTGGCCAAGCCAAATGGATTCACTGTATTGAGAGGTAAATTTTTGAGGTTCAAAACAGAGGCTGTATCTTTCTAAGTATACATTCCATCCATGCAAGACTGGTCCTGTCCTTTCCTTTGGTGGGTGAAGCTTATGAACATTCATAACAGAAGACATTTCATAATTCTTTTTTATTGTTTCCCATGCTCATCAGACATTTCATCATACTGTGATTTTCAAAGAGAGTAGCCCCTGGAAGTCCTCCAAATTGCCCTTGGGATGGTCTCAACATACCAATATTTGCAACTCTATCTGTAAATATATAACATTATAAAATATGCCTAATTTCCTTCAATCTATTCTACTTTAGGCCCTTTTCTCCAAAGCTTTCAAATTCCATGACAAAGTTTCAGAGGAAACAGAGTATCCTAATTCTGGATTTACCATACTAAGTATATAAAGACATAAAGAAATGTAATACTTGCCATGAAATAATTTGTCTGGTGTTGCCCTTGGTGCTGGAGGGCACCATGACCTCTGCATTCAAATTTGCAAAGGTTAACCACTATATATAAAAATTGATAAAAAACAATTTTCTTCTGTATAGCATGGGGATCTATATTCAAATCTTGTACCTTTAAATACCTTTAATTAAAAAGAATATGAATATATGTATATACATGCATGACTGGGAAATTATGCTGTACACTAGAAATTGACAAATTGTAACTGACTATACTTCAATCAAAAAAAATTAAAAATTAAAAATAAAAACAAAATCTGTAGGGGAAACAAGCAGGGCCCACCAGTGCTGTTCTAGAAATAAACTGGCAGCTAACAGGGAGGATTGCTTCTTGCTAATTAAGAGACACCCAAGAAGGGTTCTTGACTTTCTGTAGAGTGTTGTAAATCGTCCCTTTTTAGAATGCAGGGTATTTATTTTTAAAGAAAACACACATCTGGTGTTTATACCGGATGGTATGTAGACATTTCCTATTATTATTCATTCTTCTGTCCATTGCTACAGATGCTGTAAGTATCTTCTACACTTTTCCCTTCTCTTAAGGCTAAAAACGGAACCTAACATTAAACATAACAGTAAATAAAGATGCAAAGAAAAGCTAAAATGAAAACCAGGTGCATAATTAGATTAATTTTGTCCTTGGTCACCTCAACAAGACAATATAGTTGCAGTGTAGCCAAATATATATATATATAGAAAGGTAACTCTGGAAAATAAACTCTTCCTTCCATAATTGGACTTTATATAAAATAATATATGCCTACAGAATTGCCCTTAGGTTAAAAACGCTAATTGAAGACCTCTGATCTATTTGTCTGGTTCTGACTTAATTCTCTTTATAACTTAAGAGCTGTACTAACCTTATAACGAACGAACATTTGACTATTTTCTGAAGCTACACCATTCAATGTTTACTTTAATGACATTATTTGGAATCAAGTAAAAGAGTGCATATTCTGATAGCAGAGAATACACTGACAATAGGCTATCCAGAAATAAACTTTAACAGAGGACACTGTATTGCTCTGGATACACACATTTCGAGTCAGGACTTACTGAGGCCTCACCTGGCAGCATCCCCCAACTCCTTCACATCCTCTTCTTTCTGGGGATAAGGGTGAGCCTGGAGAGCATGCACTGTCCTCAACTCCACTGATTCACTGAGCAATATTTATTGAGGGTCTACCATGTACACAGTGTCTTCTAAGGATTTTAATATCTTGAGGACTTTATCGTCAGCATTACTCTCTTTCTAGAATGTCAAGACTTTTAGATTTTTAAGAACTTAAAAAATAAAAACTCTCGTTACCAAAAAATTGAATACCCCAGATATAAGAACAGATCTTAATCCATTCTCCATAAAATCCTTTACAATAAAGAGCAAAGAGACTCAAGTTTACCTCTAGTTAGTAGGTCAAACCTGGGTACCAACTATTTTAGAGATTCCTGAGGAAAAGAGAAGCAAAGTAGAGTTTTGTTAAACTGAACTTTCATCTGCTTGGCCAATAAAAAGATAAAGATTTACTTTAAAATGGTTTTATGTAACTAACATTTTCTAAGGTTTACTCTAAGAGGAGGAAAGGCAAATGACACTGCCTCAGATCACAGAATAAAGGACTTGTGTCATTGGGGGACTGCTCTTGGAAAATTAATAGGTTCCCAAATCAAGCCAGATGATTAATACTGGCTTTCATTTGATCTATAAACCACAATGACAGGCACAGCATGCCCTCGACTTTGCCTGGCATTGTGATTTAATGAAAAGAGAAAGCTTAGAAGAAGACTATGAAGGAAAAAATAAAGGCTTCTGTGTTGGGTCAGAAACTTCTTGATTGATACACCCATTTCTGATTTTGAAATCTTGATCATGGAAGTTTTGTGTATGGTGGATAATTTCTTTAGGAAGATAAATGGGTAAATGGTATTAGTTTTTTAAACACCAGTGACAATTTTATAGAAAGTGATAGCCTCATATTTTCTAAAGGAAATGCCGTTTGCAAAGATACAATGCTGAGGAAAGTAGGGGGAAGTGGATGTGCCAATTGTGGGTGTACTTTCATATAAAATCACCAAATTTTGGTTAAATACAGTCGGTTTTGGAGGCCTGCAAGGCTACATTGGAAGAAGGTTGAGGCCACAGAAGACACAGTTTGAGCAAGCATACCACCAGGCTCTATCTGATCGCAGAGGTTTCAACTTGCGTTGAAAAACCACTATGCAGATGAGAAAGATGGAATATCCAGACGCCACTGTGGAAACCTGGAGCTGTCATAAAGCCCAACCTGGAGTCACTCCCACTGTTTTTCCTAAGACTCGTACCCCAGTCATTGCTTACCATAGCTCAGAACTCTGCTCTGAGATGGTCTACACCCACCAAATCACCTGAACGTTCATTTCCACCTGTCACTTTGGCTCCTGTAATGGCCCTGCCCCGTTCTTCTCCCTGAGCACTTCAGTCTGAGCCTGGTCCAAAGTGGCTTACATACCCTGCTAATTTTGCTTCCAGAGATCTCTTCAGAGACCATAGATTCTTCCCTACCAGCTTCCACTCTCCAGAGGATTTCTTAACTCAGAACAACTAAGAATGTGTGCCACATCTTCACAAAGAGATTCTTTATTCTCTGATTGGATAGTCACATTTGCTTCCATGGTTGGTCTTAGTGTTTTTCTATTTTCCTTTATTCATTCATTTTTTTCCACATTGACTGAGCATCTGCTATATGTTCCAAGCCTCACCTTTGAGTTAAAGACATAGTCCTCATTTCCCTGCAGAACTTAACCTGGGGAGGAGAACAGCCAATTTACAGGTTACGGTGTAAGAATGACAAAAGCTTCAACAGGTGTAAACACAGGGGCTACTGGGCCACTTAAACCAGCCCGCCTGATGAGTTTGCCTGTTTGATTGCAAAATGACTAGGTTGAAATGTCTCACGGTACTCTTTTTCATTAGCAAGCTTTATCCCCCAAATCTCCTGAGATTATTCATTCTAAGAATAATTACTGAGTATTTACAATGAGCTGTTCTATGTTCTATGTGCTATAATTTTAGTACTGAATGGAACAGAAATATATTCCTGCCCTCACGGAGCTTACATTATTCTGCAGGAACCAAAACTTTACTAGGTAACACATGAATAAGTAAAATATAGACAGGGAAGATAGCAGTATGTGTTAAAGAGAAAAATAAAGCAAGAAAGAAGGATATGAACTGGAGAGAGAGGTCAATGTGCTAGGGTGACTAGGGAAGGGCGCTCTGAGAAAGTGACCTCTGCCAAGTGATCTGAAGGATGTGAGAGTGAGCTGTGATGCCGTCTGGGGGAGGGGAAACATTCTGGACAAAGAGAACAGCAAATGAGAAAGGCTCTGTGGCAGGAAAGTGTCTGATATGTCTGAAAACAGTAAGGAAGCAATTATGGCTTGAGATCAGAGAATGGGTTGGTGAGAAATCCCTCTCCTTTTAAAGAAGAGGAGAGAAATTTGCTTCCCAAGCTAGTTTCAGGACCTCATGAAAAGACACAGCATTTGGAGAAGGAAGTAGTCAAGTTATTATCAAGGAGAACAGTGCAGGAGGGCAAAGCCCTGTTTCCTGGACCTGGAGTCACCCTGGTAACCTTCAATCCTCACTCCTTGCTCTCGGTAAAGCATTTAATGTACACGTTTCTTCCAGGGAAGACGAGTGGAAGCAGTAATCTTAAAGGACAACAAGAAGCAACTCAATTACTTCAGGCATATTTAAAGAAAGGTATAAAAGTGATTGTGCATCCTGGGTATTTAGTTTTCCTCCTCACCCCCCCGACCAAAGGTCCTTTCTCAACCTGACATCATGTTGTACAGAAAGTCACCATTGAATGTCAATGGAACAACTTTTTACAAGACTTAAATAAATTATAGTTAAGAATTGAGTCTCCAGAGATCTTTCAACCCCAAATTGACTCACCACCTAGGAAAACAGCTCATAGAGAAATACCAGTGAAACTATCCAGTTTCAGAAAATTTAAAATCAAACACACACATGCACACTGAAAAACAAGTCAAAATTCTAGATTTAAAAAGAAAACAAAAATAGTACCTTCATGACTGCCTCTGAGGCAGTTGTTCTTAATCTTTCATCAATTATGGATTCTTTGTAGAATATGATGAAATATGCAGACTCTGTCTCAGGAAAATGGATATGCATTCAATTTCAAGGGGTTTATAAACCCCATGAAGCCCTTCCATGGAACAGCTCTATAGAGTTGGGATTCAGAGCATCTGCTTTGAAAGAAAAAAAAACCTTTCTTTTTCAAAAAACATTTCTCATATTTAAATTCATTACCATTCCTGAAAACTTCAGAGTTCTAGCTCCATCATCTCCATTTACTGTAAACACACTATAGTTTACAATTCAGTAATCAGAAGGTAAGCTCCCTCCTGACATTAGAGCAAACACAAGGTTGGAGCTGGAGAAAGCAGCTAGCAACAGAATTCAGTGTCAGGGAGACGGTTCATCCAGTTCAGACTATCTGCCTTTGGAGATACCACCATTAAACAGCCTCAGGAGGTATCCTCCAGGCATGGGCTCTGTGATGCCTCGCAGCATCCCATGACCCTGCTAGGAGCCCTCATCCCAGGAGAAGCACTGACTTATGCAAACAGACTTAGCGGTCTTAGAAAGCAGCTTTTATCCCCTCTTCGTGTCAGTGGGTGTTCCCCTGTCCTACCATTTATTCACTGTGCTCACCTGGAGTGGCCTCTAGAATCTCTTTGTAAGCACTAAGCTCTGTTCCAGCATGTAAAGGAGGATATTAAGGAGAGAGGAAGAGAAATATTCTGCCTGCTGGTATTTGTCTCATCTGTGTGCCTGTTAACCTACCAACAAACCTATAAATTTAAGCTTAAACACTGAGATGAATAAAAAAAACAAAACTATAAAACGATACATCGTTACTGCTGGGAAATGGTCCAGAAGAAAGAAGAGTTTAAGCATGCGTATATGCATTGCCTTTTATTTTTGTATTAAAAAAAGAGGTGCTGATACCCTTATTTTAATAAAGTGCAAAATGCTTCTCCCACTCTTTTCCTGTTCCCACACACTCCTCTCTAGCTGCGTTGGTTTGTGAACTTGTTGTTCTCACCAAAGGATTTAGCTAAGAAAGAAATGGTAATTTGTTTAGCTTGATTGAAATCAATGCTGCTTTAACACAGCACTATTCTAGCCCTAACTCGTTCAGTATGTGACACATTCGTAACCCGCGGTATTGGGGGTATGGGAACACTTTGTGTTTTTATAAATGTGTCCCTTCTGGGAGTGAAGTATGCTATCAGCAGGGAGGTGGGGGCAGCCCCCTGAGAATCAAGGACTAGGCTCTTAGGGAAAAAGAAGCCTCCCTCTCCTCTTACTGGGAGCCAGGGCTCAGCCTTCTGGAAAGGTGTTCTGGCTGTGGCAGAAGAGAAGGGGATCCTCTGAGGAGTCACCAGTGCTCCAGTCGTTGACTCTCTCCAGCTCTAGCTCCATGGAGATTCTGCTTGTTTTTAATAAGGGTGATTTCAATCACAGAAATTCTCAGCACGCTACAGAACAATACAGCAGACACAGAGCCTTGGAAATGAACTTTCCAAGTTCCTAACTGAGCATACCAAGAGGTCTCGGGTTGCTGCAGACCTTGGAAGGTGTAGCGTGGGGACTGTCCCTGGGGACTGAGTCAGAGCCTGCAGACACTGAGTTATACAGTCAGCCCCCACCCTCAGAACCATCATGCTGGAGCCGTGGTCCTCAAGTGGGGGCCATGGTGGAACTGGTTTTGATTAAGTTTTATTAGCTCAAGTAAGACAGGGCACCTCTAGCTGTAGAGGCCAGGACTCTCACTAAACATTCCCTAATGTGCGGGACCCCTCCACCCTCTCCTGGACAAAGACTGATTTGGCCCAACACGTCAATAGTGCAGAGGCTGAGAAGTCCTGTGCTAGTGGGAATGAGGGCACAAAGCTTTGGGAGACCGGAGCAGCAGAACTAGTAGGGGCCAAATACAGCCTAGGACCCTATAGGTGGCAGAAATTTGGACTTTTCAATCAAACCTCAAAGGCTTTGAAGACTTCAACATAGGGTAGAATAGTTTTGACTGGATATTTCACTTTAGAATCAGACAAGAGTATCAGAGAGGAGTATTCTATGGCTGCTTGAAGTTAAGGACCTCACCCTCCAGGTAAGTCTTTCATTTTCTGAGTGTGCACGTGTGTAGAGAAAGGTAACACAAATGCAAACATATCCACCTGGAAGGAGGCATTTGTAAGTTGTAAATGAACACAACCTAGGTCCTTTGTGCCACAGACGAGGCTGAGAAGAAAGGTTATACATCCCTTCTTTGCGTTCAACACACTATAGACAAGTGTAGGCTTAAGATAAATGAGCTGTCTCCTGCCCATCAAGACTGAAGCACTGGACCTGAAAAATCTCCCCTGAAGGATTTCTCAGGAGTCACTTTTCAAGGATGGGCCCAGGTTCGTGCAAAGAGCTCTTTCCTCCATCAACGGACACTTCTGTTGTTGCCATGCCTTGGCTACTGTGAATAATGACACAATGAACGTGGTAATGAAGATCTCTCTCTAAGTGATTTTATTTCTTTTGGATATATACCCAGATATGGGATTGCTGGATCATATGGTAATTCTATTTTAAATTTTTTGAGGACCTTCATATTGTTTTCCACAATGACTGTACCAGTTGACATTCCCACCAACAGTGTATAAGGGTCCCCTTTTCTCTACATTCTTGCCAACAATTGGTACATATACACAATAGAATATTATTTACCCTTAAGAAAGAAGGAAATCATGTCATTTGTGACAACATGGATGAATCTGGAGGACATTAGGCTAAGTGAAATAAGCCTGACACAGAAAGGCAAATGCTGTGTGATCTCACTAACATGTGAAACCTAAAAAAGTCAAACCTAGAAACAGAGAGTAGAAGAGTGGTTACTAGAGGGTGAGAGGATTTCCCCCAATCAAAGGATACAGACTTTCAGTCATAAGATGAATTTGTCCTGGAAAACAGTGTGCTGTACAGTGTGCTGACCATAGGTAATAATAATGTATTGTATACTTGAACTTTGCTAAGAGAGAATATCTTAAGTGTTCTCACCACACACACAGAAAAGTAACCATGTGAGGTGATGGATATGTTAATTTGCTTGATTGTAATCATTTCACAATGTATATGTATATCAAAACATCATGTTGTACACCTGAAACACAGATACAATTTTTTTTGTCAATCATACTTCAGTAAAGCTGGAAAAAATTTGACAAGATAAAATACAAAAAAAAAAAAAAAAAAAAAAAAGAGCTCCCCTCTGTCCTCATGAGAATATCACCCTGGGAGAATTTACTGAAGAAGGAGGGCCATGTGCATGAGCATATGCGTGTGAGAGTGGATGTGTTTGTGAATGTGTGTGTAAGTGTGCACGTGCATCCTCCTATCTTTGTCTGAACGTACCCTCCAAGCGTGCTCTGCCAGTAACGAGTGGCCACTTCCCCTTTGGACCTGGGCTTCCTCATAAAGAGAGAGAGCTGGATTCAATGATCTCTAAGGTCCCTTGCCAGCTCTAACATTTCTGGATTCTTTGTAGACAGTCATTTCGTGCCTGCAGAATCATGCCAAATGGCTGCAACCTTTGCTCTCTTCAGTGGCCTTGTGCGAACTCACCAGCACAGCGGGCGGCTCTGTGGGTGGCGAGTACAGATGGGGGGCCTGGATGGACAACATTCCTCGCCTACCTCTCTTGCTCTGAAGATGTGCCTCGAGATAATGTGAGAAAGACTTTAACGGGCTGATTTTACGTGAGGGTCTAGTGACAGAAAAACAGCTTCTAGTCAGTGGTTTACTCAGAGGATCATTCCACAGGAGCTGAGCTGTTTCTAAAATAGTCCCCAAAGTAGCTTAAAAAATAATGGAGATTCTAAAACCAGATCATTTCCTGATGAAAACTCTAGGCCTGCCCAATTTTTAATCTTTTCTGAAATCAGCATGGTTTTTCTTTTTCCCAAAAAGTTATTTAGGATGAAGTCCTTGAATTTTGCCCCTTGGACACATTTACATGTTCTATCTAATTCCTTAATTTTTTTAATCAAGACATTCCTAGCTTTAACTTGTAGTTTGGTGTCTTTGGGGGAAGCAGGGTGTTTATACCTAGTTGTCTGACAAATATACAGCATCCAATATTCAACATTTAAATGCAATTAAAATATAGAATCACAAAAATATTGCGATGATTTAAATTGCTCCAGTTTTAATTAAGGGATTAGGGCAATTTAGGATTAGAAACATAATATAATGCATAATCAAGATGTCATATTTCTATAGGTTTTTTAATAATTTAAAACTCTTATGACTTTAAAGATGAGAGGTATGTGGGTGTATTTGCCAACAATGAGTAATAATGATGCTGGGGAAGAATAGGGAGATGTGAGTAAAAAATATGAAAACTCAGATGTGCTGAGAAATTTTTAAATCTTTCTGTCTGGTGAAATGTTCAACAGTCCTGAATTCTTCCAGGCTAAAAGCAATGCATCCAAATAAAACCTCACATATAAGTGTAATGTGTAATTCAGTAAAGTTGTTAGGACCCATATCTCCATTTAAAAAATTCTTGCTTATTATATTCCTATTTCACTAGGATCATCTTATTTTCTTTATGGCTCTGGGACTTGTGGGACCATTTTAATCTGAATTGATCTAAAATGTGGTCTGTGGATGATAAAACCTAAACGTGTGGTTAAAATTTTTTAAATTAATTGACATTTTCGTTATTCAGCTGGCCTCCAAATTGACTCCATATAAATTATATTGCCATACATAAATCGTTCGAACTTTAGCTGCCACATTTTCCATATAAACCAACAGCAGCTATAAACAGTGTTAAGTGAAGCAAAAAGTGGTTTCCCTATGGAGGCTGGAAATGTGAAGTCTCTCATGATTTTTAGCTTCATATACTTTCACCATCAGCATCTCTCATCACATTTTTAATTAAAGTGGTATCAGTGTCTAATGCAGTACCCAGGCTTGCTGGCTACCAAAGCAAGGTGTGGGCGCAGTAATTGCATCCTAAAGCAGACAAGCATTGGTTCTCACTTAGACCAGCCTCAAATTGCTGATGGGACCTGAGAATCCGTGTACTGGCTGCAGGGGGCACCTGGCCCTTTGATAACTTTTGAACAAAAAACTTGTAAGATCATTTGGTATAATGTCTGACTTCAGGCAGAAGAATAACACAGCTACCTGTATAAGACAGTGATCTAGATCATCATTACCCAATAAAAACATAATGAAAGGCATTTATGCAATTTAAAATTTTCTAGTAGCCACATTTTTAAAAGTATAAAAACAAACAGGTGAAATTAATTCTAATAACACATTTCATTCACTCCAAATCATAATTCTTTCAAGAAGTAATTGATACAAAATTATTGTTTTACATTTTTTTTCATGCCAAACCTTTGAAATCTGACATGTATTTTACATGGACAGCACATCTCAGTTTGTACCAGCCACACTTCAGTTGCTCAGTAGTCACATGTGGCTAGGAACTACTGTACCAATGGTACAGCTCTGGGCCATCAGAGTGGGCCAGGCTGACTTTGCAGCACTGAAGAGCTGAACAGTCTGGGAAAGGGTAGCCCTCCAAAGAGCACTGTTTGGCCCCAGAGATTTAGACAAAGCAGTGGAAGTTAGATTTTTACTTCCACTAGCTGGCCATAGTGGCAATGTTTCCAAAAGAAGGTATAAATAAGCTTTGGTCTGTTCATACAATGGAATACTATGCAATAAGAATGAATGATCTACAATTACATGCAACAATAAGGATGAATTTTGCAAGCATAATATTCAGTGAAAGAAACCAGATATGAAAATCCTGCAGTTTATGTACCCAATTACATACACTACAAAAAACAAAAAAAAACAGGCAAACTAACTCAAGGAGTACAAAATCAAGATAGCATATACCTTTGGTCAGGGAAGTGACTGGAAAGGCATGTAGGGGAGCTTCTCGGTGCTGGTCACATTCTGTTTCTTGAACTGAGTGTGTTTCATTTATGAAAATTCATTGAGCTATACACACTGATAAAATATTAATTTGTCATTAAATACGTTATACTTCAAAATAAAATATTTTTAAAGAAGGGTAAGATTCAAAGTATTAAATCTCTGCATAATTCTGTTCTGGAGCATAAACATATATCATGTACCAAATAACATTAAAAAAGATATGTCAATGCTTCTGACCTAATTCTTTAAAATTTTGGATTTCAAAATAAATTACAAAAACAAAAACAAAACAAAACAAAAAATCTCACAGATATTGATTTCTGAAGATCAACTTCAAAGGTGGTTGGGGGCATGTTGATTTAAATTCATAGGATTCAAAGAATATGAACGGGACTATAGTCAAACTATACCCCATCTTAAAACAGTCCTGAAATTATGGTTTTGCTGGTGTAATCATCGAAAGATGCCTATATTCCCATGTAAAGCTTAAAAATTGTGACCCATGTAATCTAACCTCAGAGTGGAATAGCAGTCAAGCCACAAAAATTAATTTCCCTAGAAGTTTTTGGCTTGTATTGCTGAAATACCATAAAGGGGCCATGTGGAACACAATGATATTGCTTGAAATCCCTTTTCCATACCTAATACTTACATTATTTGCCGCAGCTTCTCCTACATCTCCTCCCGTCAGCACTCTAATCCTTCTCCCCGCCACTTTTCCCCTTTTAGCCAAACTCTGTAAAGCAGGATGCTGCTTTGGAGGAGGCTGAAGGGGGAAGAAATGAAACAGGCAAAGCCTGACTCCTCTTCAGAGGAACAGAGAAAAGGAAGGATGGGAACAAGCATATGTTGACGATTTCTGTCCCATCTCACAGTGTTGGTATCAGATTAGCATCATCTTAGGTTGGGGTCCTGGAGAAAGAGACTCTGAGACAGAGGTTTGTCTGTAAGAGGTTTATTGAGGAGAGCTCTCCAGAACAAGACCTGCTAGAGAACGAGGAAAGCAGGAGAAAAGGGCAGAGTGAGAAGCGGCGTGAAGAGCGGCCTCCCGTAGTCCTACAGGGGAGCTGTGAAACTGTGATGGCCCTTCCGTGGTGTCCTGAATCAAGACAAGGGCTCCAGGCCTTTGTGCCCCCTAATGGACAGTCACTAAATGTGGGCTGCCCCGGGAGGGGGTGTAACCGGGGGAAAGCAGCTCTTCCCAGCAGAGGAGAGCGAGGAAATCAGCTACACGCTAACAGCAGCCAGGGGCCGATGCAGCTGAGGGAAAAAACACCTCAGCCCTGAAGGGTGCACCTAGGTGGCTCGTAACAGCATCCACTACAAGCACTGTATTAAAAGCTGTCTTTTCATCCCAGAAAACAGGAAGTATCTGACTCTACGTTGCTTCTATGATCATCACTCTTCACGTTATGATTTGGAACATCTTTGTCCCTAATTCTTGTTTTGGAAGGCCTCATATGAAATGAGTTTGCTTAGTCTGTTGTTTCAAGCCAGGTAATGACGATCCCTTACATGGAAAGCGTTCTGCCAAATGTCTTTGAGGAGTTCTTTATGCTCAGGCCTCCTCCTCTGAATGTTTCCCTTTAGCTCTTCACACAGCTGTTCGGATCTCTTCTCACCATTTACCCCCTGCACGTTTTTAAGCCAAGAAAAGTTCATTTTCAGCAGTGAAACTGCAGTGTAGTTATGCAGGTTTGATGTTGGTGATGGTAAGTGGCTGGCTCAGATGAAACCGCTCTAGAATTTAACTGCTCAATGCTATATGCCAAAGTCTCCCAGGCCTTTAGGAAATTTGGTTTTCAGCACATCTCAAGTCTGGCTTGAATTTCCCCAGTTATGTTGATGCCAATCCAGTTTCCAAGTCATAGATTTGTTTGATTCCATTTTGTCCTTCCCAATCTATTTAGCATATAGTTTGACTAGGATAGCAAAAATGTGTTTTGGTTTCAGTTGAAATGCTTACATTACTTGTCCATGGTACATACTATGATATATAACCTCAATTTCCTTCAGCCTGATATTCATTTAACTTGGTAGTGAGTCCATGCTTGTCCTAATATGTATTAACATCCAGCACATAGGATAAACATAAAGCAGTCCTAAATCAGTTCCCAGATAGACTGAAAGAGCCATGAAGTCTAACCCAGATCTTCTTATTGAATGCAACTGGAGCTTTATTGATCAACCCTGACCTGGCAACCTATGCCATCTGATCATGTTTTAAGGGCCTGTTGGAACTTTGTGGTGAACAAATCTACTTAGTAGCTGCTTGAATTACCTGAATGTTGTTGGGCACCCTCTCTGTTCAGCCACACCACTAGGCATTGCCTGGCACAGGTCCATGGATAACACATCCTAGCACACCCTGTCCCTACTGTGGGGCCACATCCTAGCTGGTGGGAGGGATGTCAAACTGTGAAACTCCAGGCCCATTGACTGCAGTGTGTCACAGAGTCAGACTGAGCAGCTGGAACTGAGAGAAGCCAAGCAGTTAGGGCCTGGCACATAAATAAGTAGGAACAGGAGTTCAAAGTCAGCCATCAAGCCAGCCATGAATTTGGGGCTTAGAGTAATAAGAGGTCAGGGAGCAGGGAGCCTCTGGAGATCAAGACAAGGCAAGGGACCAGGTGGAAGTGACTGAATTTTATTCAGTAATGATCTAGGCATGTCATAAACTCCCTTTAGTGTCTCCAAGTCATCAGATTGTTCAGCTCTGGCTTCTACAACTAGCCATATTTCAACCCTCTCCAGTAGTTTACCTTTCACATAAGGAGCTTTAAGGAAGAGTCACTCTGTGCTCTTCAAGGGTATAAAAACTATTTTTTTCTTTTTGCCATCAGAGGGCATTTAAAATTTGACTAATTAAGCTTCACAATATCTGTCAGTTAAGTAATAGATTGAAAGAATGTATGGCCCCCTATTGAAATAAAGTCCCATTTGGAACAGAAATTTTCTGAGCTATAACTAGACAGCAGTTGAAGACAAAGTGCCGAGGACAACATATGGGACAAAAATCCAAATGGGTGGAAGGATGAAAATAGGACAGGAAGCTAAAATAGATGTGCACTCAATTTCTTTAGTATAAATAGCATTGTCTGTAATCTCAGGTATATGATTCAGCAATTGTGAATGGAAATCATTTCCAGTATTGCAAATGGGCAAGCAGCTGGTCTATGGATTCTCTTATAAAAGTGGGAAGGGTCTCTGAAAGATTTTGAAAACACTTGATAAATTCCAGTTTGGGGTAAAACTTTTTTCCATTTGTTTATAACTGAAGTCCAAATCTCCTAAAGCAAATAGAAGTGACTGTTTACCACTTAAACAGTAAGTTTTAATCACTGAAGGAAGATGATCTCAGAAAGGGTGGGTACGAAGTACCACAGAGCTGCTGACCTCATTACAAATTCATGACCACTACACTCACTGGGGCTCTGATAGCCACATTGCATTGGTCTGTTCCTCCCAGGGTGAATCCCTGTTCCAATCACAATCAAACTTTCTTCCCCTCCTTAGCTCTCAGCTCCTTTGTTCAGCCTTCATTCTCAACACAGTACCTCACTGTCTAACTTTAATTGGAAAAATTGTCTGATTTCCTTCCCATCCATGTATGACTTTAATCTAATTTTTAACTTAAATTTTTACTCATCTCTTCCTCAAATCCCTTCTGCCTCAAAAAGCAGTGTACTTACTCACTTCCAAAACCAATTCTTCCACTGGATTCTGTCTCCTATCATCTTCTTTAGGGCTTTATTCCATCCATCAAACCTCTCTGTCTAACACCATTTAAAAAAAAAAATCACCTGTTCCAGTCACCTATTATTGTATAATAAGAACTCAAAAACGTTAATGGCTTAGCACCACAACAAATGTTGACTCACTCACCAGTCTGCAGTTTGGGCAGATCAGGCTCCTCAGTTATCCAAGTGGCATCTTCTGGGACAGGAAAGCCCCATAAGGCTTCTCCACTGATGTCTGGTGTCCCAGCTGGGATGCTCAGACCAGCCTGAGAACTGGCTAGACATCTCTCTCTCCTTGTGGCATTTCCATGTGGGTAGCTTGGGTTTCCCCTACAGCAGGATGGTGTCAGGTTCAGACCTCTTACATGGCAATCTGGCTTCTCCAGGGTATAAAAGCAGGTCTTCTTGATGCCTTGACTTGGAAGTCTGCCCAAAGACATCACATTCTATTGGTCACAGGGCCATCCCAGATTCAAGGAGAAGGACTACATAAGGACATGGATACTGAGAGACATAGCTCATTGGGGGTTATCGATTCTCCTTGCAATCAGCTTTCCTTATCCTAATATAATATTTTTCCAACCTTATTCTCCTCAAAGAGTTACAACCCTCTCTCATTTACATTTCATCACCACTTCTTAAAAAATAATTCCCTACTTGTGTTTCCTCCAAGGTAACACCTCTTGTTTCCTCCTCAACCCACGGCAATCTGGCTTCCAATCTCATCACCTTATTAAAAACTAACAGCAACTTCCTAATTGTTAAATCTACATATTTCTCTTTTGTTCTCATCTTATTGTATTTCACTGAATCATTTGTTTCTGTTGACCTCCTTCCTGAAATCCTCTTCTCATTTAGTTTCTAAGATGTTTTGTAGCACTTCTCCAAACTTGCTTCTTCTTAATATTTTTCTTTCTCTTCCTCTGCATAAATATAGGTGGCTTCTGCATCACCCCTACTCCCATGCTACCCAGTCTGTCACTAGGTTATCACAATCCTACCCTGTAAAATTGAGAAACCAACCCCTCTTTCCATTTCCATTGTTCTTACACAATTCAGAGCTTCATCTGTCCCTCAGTAGGCAAATGCAAGAGTCTTCTATTTGATCTCCACCACTCCAGTTTCTGCCCCTTCCAATCCTATAAACTGGTTCAAGAATTACCTTACTTAAACAGAACAATCTATGTGCAAAACCTTTCCCTAGCTATCCACTGCCAATTAGGAAAACTCAGTCTTCTTGTCTTAGTTTGTCAAACCCTGTAATTCTGGTCTTAAACCATATTTTCAGATACCACAGCAAGTCCCCATAGCCTTGGTTTTAGTCCCACAGGACATTTCATAATTTTCTAAAAATGTCTTGTGTTTTCCTGCCTCTTTACTCTTTCTTCAGAGAAGTCATTCTCTAGCATCGTCACCTATTAAAAACTTCCTCATCCTTTAAGGCCAGTCTTCAAAGCTACATTTTCCATGAAGACTACTCAGAACAAATCATTCCACTTGCTTTATGCCCATGGGATTTTATTTAGACATTGATTTTAGAGCATATCACATTATAAGTATAATGTGTTATTATTTTAGCATTCTTCACCAGATTATAAACCCCTTGAAGCTAGAGATTCGGTAATCTCAGCATCTAACACAATTGCTAAGAACTCGATATTTTTGAGTTGAATTGAATAAGCATTATGAAGTAGCTCTTGGCTTTCAACCTTTAGCCAAAGAGTCATGTAAAATGAGATGTTTCCTTTAATACATGTGATTTAGTTACCAGCTTAGAACAAAGGCTCTCTGTGGACAGGGTTGCTAAAATTCTGCCCCACTCAAATCACTCAGTGGTATAAATATTAAATTAAATTCTAGAGGGACAGTTCAAAAATATCTAGAAGTATCAAGCAAAATAGCACTGCATTTCTCCAAATTACCTAGATAATTGCCTTACTTCACCATCTTTTTTACATTATCACTCTAAGATTTATCACTCACTGATGCTCATGAAATTTTAATAACTCTCTGAGATATATGTGACAGTGACACTGCACTTTCACAAGCAACATGCAGACATATAAACATTTCAGTTAAGTGTGTCAAATAGCATGCAGATAAATCAATAGAATGGGATAAGGAAACATTAGTAAGTATTTCATATTGTAAGAACATACTTGATAACTCCCTGTAATGACTACCACAGAATTATACTATCTGCCTGGTGAACAGCAATTAAGGCTCTACCTCACTCACAAATTTATTTCTCAGATGTATAGATCAATAAATCAATTCTCTTTTTCTATCTCCCTATAATTTATTTAACATTCGTGTCTCATCTGTCCTTGCCTAATAAGTTCCAACATTTGCACATTAGGCTGTTTAACCCACCCATAGATTCTCTGTCAACTAGTTAATGATCTGCAAACAAACATTACAGAAGTTCCTGTTTTAAAGGAATCCTAAGGTGAAGACCTCTGCAAACCAAGTGATTTGATTCTAATCTGTACTTTGAAAATTCAACTTTGCATAAATAGCTCATAGGATAGTTTGATAGTTTCAAACATAGTATAAAAAGTGATTACTGAAAAACTGGAATAAAAGTTTATCATTAAATCATTTTAGCTAAGTTCCCCAAAATGATACTTTTTAACTCTAATGCTAGTGATCAGTAGCACATTAGCACCATTAATAAATAGTTCAATTTTAAGATTCTTGGACTAGAGAGCCTTGGATGTTGCAGGAAGGAAGAAGAGAACGGAGAATTTTTCTCTTTCAGTTATTGCTGACTGGTTCAAAGCACTATTTCAAAACTTCAAGATTTGCTATCAGTACTCTTCCATTTCCTACTTTTCTCCCTATGCACTTCCATCCTCAGGGGCTTACTCTATGGTTCTCTTTTTGCAGTCTCTTGCTTGAATGGCATTAAAAGCTATATTTCAGGCTTCAAGATGACATAAATCCATCCTATCTTTTCCAAACTACTCCTCCATCCAGGCAGACGAAGTATGCAGTGAGCAGGGACTCTGGTGGGAGAGGAGAGAGAGTGCCAATCTCATACAGTTGATCTATAACACACCTAAACATGACAGAAGTTGGTTCATATTTTTAAAAAACAATATCTGGATATTCCTTGACAGCATTAATAATGTAGTGAATCAAACATGAGAAGGAAATGGAGAGAAGAGATGATGTTACAGTCCCCTGCGAAGGAAAAGGAACGGAATAGATCTACTAATCGCAATGAAGATGAAGGGAAAGAGGGGGGATGACTCTTTCATCAAATCACACAAGATACGATAGCCATTTGTATGTCAGGGACATTCTTTAGTTGGGAACTTTGTGACAAAGTGAGACCCTCCAATTAACAACAAAAGCAAATAAACCACAAGATCAGTATTTTACACTTATTCAAATATATTAGAAACATATAAATACCCAGCTTGGAAATTAAAAGAAAATTAACTAGAAATAAATAACTGTTCAATCTTGAGAATTAAGTATTTTTCTTTAGAGTTTGAAATAACTCTTAACAATCCATGGAAAATCCCCAAAGTTGAGTGCATTGCTAGTCATATATTTTATGATTTCTTGATTGTGGGAATTATTTATAGAAAAACAAAAATGTTCAACATATTTGCCAACTGAGGAAATGACTAGCTGAATTTTATACCTATAAGGGTAGAATTGATAAGTGGGAAATGTGCCACTTAACCCAGAATCATAAAGGCAAAGTTTTATTTCCTAATCATCCATATAGCTCCTATATTTCCTATAGCATTTTGCTTTGCCTAATATACCATTGCAGTGAATTAACTGTCTCTGTTCCAATCTAAGACTAACCTTTCTACCTACTCCATTGCTTGTTACCTATTCGAGGGCCGTGCTCCTGCAGGTATGTCCTCTCATCTGGATTATCCCCATTAATGTACAAATATGCTTCAATATATCATATTTAAAATAAAAATTTTTCTCCTTGGAGAATTGGCTGATTCCAATGTAAGATAGAAATGGTACAAGATGAGCCTAGAAGATGATGTGATACCAGAGAGCGAGGAAACTATGGAAAAAAACCCCAAAACCTCCCAGGGTATTTCCAAAGGATTCTGAGGTCAAACTGAAGAACCTCCTACAAGGTACAAATGGGAACAATTTGAGCATCAATAAGGATAATAACTACAATGTATTGAAACACATTAAATTATTTAAATCCATGAGTTCATAATAATATTTTAAAAGTTATTCATTGTTAGAGGATACTAAATAACTTACTATTTTTAAAACTGTTAGAGAAAGAATCAAATGTTTATTCTATCTTTCCTAAACAAACTGTAACAGTAGTAACCTAATAAGTGATGAGGGAAGTATTCCAGCTAATAAATACACAACAAAGATAGAATTAGAATGTCACCATTTTTCAATCCATAATGAATTAGCATATCTAGGCATAGAGCATCAATTATTGCTAACATCACAAAAAGAGAGATAACCAGATATTATGTTCTCCTTGATAGATAAACATATAATGAAATAATCTTGCCCTCAAAATTTAAAACCTGAATCTGATTAACCTTTTGGATGCAACTATCAATTTTTTGGAAAGTAAAAAAGAAGACTGTTAAACAAAACCACAGAAGTCCAATCAGACTGTAGGTGACTCTATAAGACAAACTACCTGATTTCTTTAAAAATAATTTGCAAGAGGGGTAAGAGATGGAGAGAGAATCTTTAGACAAGAAATTTAAAAGACGTAATAATGTCAAATCAAAAGAAATTGCAATGTGTGAATCTTGTCTGGAAATTAATTCAAATAAATCATACAAAATTATGACATTTATGAGGTAATTAAAACTTTGAATTCTGGATATTTGATGCTAAGGGATAATTATCAGTTGTTTTTAGGTGCTATTATGGTATTTTGATTATATTTCTTTCCAGAAGGCCCTTATCTTCTAGAGATACACTCTCAAATATTATAGATGAAATAATGATATCTATGATTTGCTTCAAAATAACACAAGGGTAGATAAATTCATAGCAATACAGATTAACAAGATTGCTAATCCTTAAAGCTTTTGGTGGGTATCTGAGGTCTATTGTACTATTGGGTCTAATTTTTTTAAGTTTTAAATTTGCCGTCTTAAAAATATTTTTTTAATTTGTCTCTTGAACATGTTTTTATGTACATCTTCATTTCTCTGCTCCCCATTGGAGCAAAATTCCACATAAGACTCATCTCTATTTCTTTACCTCCCATTCTCATCTTTCAGCCTTTTTGCCTTTTACTTCCCACTGCTCCACAGAAACTCCTGTCCTCTAGATGCCCTATGACCTCCATCTGCCAATCCAACCTTCAATCTCTGTTCTCATCTCACTCAACCTCTTTGCGGCCCTTGACAGTGATTTGACCATTCTTGGTTTCCTCTACTCTCCCTGTCTCACATGCTTCTTCTAATTTCACTGGCTTCTCTGTCTTCAATTCCCCTCAAACTGGCAATGCCTCTGGGCTCCCTGGCAACACATCTTGCTAGGTCATCTCACTCAATTCCACAGCTTTAAACCCAATCTCAATGCTGATGGTGCCCAACTTGGCATTCCCATCCCTAAGCCCCAACTTGTATGTCCAACTCCACTGCAATGTCTAACAGGCAGAGATCTTAAAATTAAGACATGTACAATGAAACCCCTGATCCTGCTCCTGCTCCCTCCCCCTCACATAATCCCCTGACACCATTCCATCCTCTTATTTTAACAAATGCATCACCACCTCCCCAGTCACTCAAGCTAAGAGCCTCAAAGTTACCTTTGATCATTTCTTCCCTACTCTATACATTCAATCTGTATTTAAATTTATCCTAAACCTGATATTAGAGCTTGGGCTGCCATAAAAAATACCATAGACTAAGGGGCTTAAATGACAGAAATTTATTTTTTTCATGGTCCTGGAGGCTGGGCAGTCCAATATCAAGGTGCTGGCCAGTTTGGTTTCTGGTGAGAGCTCTCTTCCTGGCTTACAGAAAACCACCTTCTCACTGCATTCTCCATCACATAGCTGGGAAAGAGTCAGAGAGCATTTATAAGAACACCAATCCTAGCCTATCAGGGCCTCACCTGACTTCACTTAACCTTAATTACATCCTTGTAGGCCCTGTCTCCAAATACAGTCACACTGAGGGTTAGGGCTTCAAATATGAATTTAGGGTGGGAGGGGACAGAAATCAGCCTACAGCATCTGACCACGATTTCAGGGCTTTTACATTTTCCCTTCTGCCTAAAATGCTCGTCTTTCCAGTTTTCTCAGGGCTAGCTCATTTTCAACATACAGATCTCAGGGTGAATATTCCCTCCCAAGACATCCTTCCTTTCCTAAAATACTCATTTTTCCCTCCCTTTCTTAATGACTGTATAACTTCCAGCCTCCCAGATCTTCCTAATGGTTCTAAAGATGATTCAAAGAGTGAGTGACCAGAAACTTATATTAAAAGTATAAAAAATAGATGAGCTTCTAATAATTACTGTATCAAATTAGCCATGTGCTCTGAATTATTTCTGTTTCTCTAACACTGAAATTGAAAAGTGGAAATACAGTATTTCTAACAAAACAAAAATGGAGAGCAGTTATACTATCCCAATCCTTCATTACTTTTCATCTTTATACCTGTACACTCACACACATACACACACACTTACGCATATATGTGAACATTCACTTTTTTCTAATAAAAAACAGGATTATTCTGTATACATATTGCTCCATAATTCATTTTCTCACATAGAACTATACCCTGGCCATTCTTTCTGGGCTATGTAGATCTACCTTTTCCTTTTTAAAAGTCACATTATATTCCGTTGTCTGAACCACAGTTTCTATCTTCATGCTTATAGAGATGGCACTGAGCTTGTTTAAAATTATTCATTAATATAAAGTCCTTTGTGCACGTGTACTTACAGACTCATGCAATTAGTTTTTCAGGCTAGATTCCCAATATTGAGATGGCTCTCTTAAGCGAAATGAACATTTTCATTCTTGAAGTTACATACCTATTTCAATTCTCATCAGCAATATATGGCATGGCTCTCATCAGCTCAAGATGCTCAAAATGTTATCAGAATTCTCCATGTGTGCCAAGCAAACAAAATTATCTTGCGGTTTTAAGTTGCATTTATTTAATTATCAATGAGATAGAACATCTTTACATGTGCCTGTTGGCCATTTTGTATACTATAACTTCTATATTCATGCTGTTTTGTGTAAGTATAACAAAAATATTCTACTAACATTTGAGAGGGCTTACACTAAAACACACACATAACTATTAAAAACAGATAAAATGAAATGCTGGAGATTAAGCTCCTGTGTTGTATGTAAGGCATAAACCCACTTTGCATATGTGCATTTCAAGGAACTGTTAAGGGCTACTTACTATGAAGTAGGCACTCCTCTAAAGCCCTTGGATGCAAAGATGAATATGATCCTGCCCCTGGGCTTGTACTGTTTCTGTGTAATTAACTAAACATCCTAACAAGATAAATTAAAACATAGAAATGACCAGCTTGGCAGCTCCATATTAAAAATTATACATTTACCAAACCTATAGGATACAGACGCACAAATTAGATCATCAGTGGATGTGCTAAGGCAAAATTTGTAATGAGGAAAACAACATAGGACTAGATTTTCACCATAATGAGTAAATTGATCACAGGTTAGCATTAAACACATGTTAGATTTATATAATAAAAATGTGCTGAGGTTTCAGGAGGTGAAAACATTTAATTTCATTGACAGTCAAGAGAATATGCATGAAGAGTTGATGAATTGCCTCTCTTACTTCTTAAAATCTTTGCCTATAGAATCTCTGACGGTTTTACAAATGACTACATCCACCAAGAAAGCGTGTTTGGTTTCTCAGATGAATTCACTCATAAAGGAGTCATAGCAGGTAATAAAATCATTCCAAATATTAAAAGAAAATGAGAGTGAGAACCATGAGTGCAATTCTCTGCAAAGCTGAGAAACAAAACACTTTCACTTTAGACACCTTATCAAATGCTCCAAATCTGAAAATAATTCAGTTCAGGATTTTACACTCAACATCCCAGATGCCCGCACAGTTGGAAAAGTGGGGCTGCCCTGATTCTGGCATATGGTGGAGGTATTTATATGACAAAATGCAACTTTCTTCCCCCCAAACTGCCCAAAGACTATACAGGGTCTGGAGAGATTGATCATTAGGGATGGGTTTTTCTGATCAAAACAGGACAGTAAATTAGCTGGAGAGTGAGACAGCCTGGTAAGGAGCCCTCCCATCTCACCATAGGACAGGCAGCCCTGACCGGTTCCATGAGAAGGAGGTTAATTTTGTTACTGTTGTTCCCTTTCCAAGAAGCCTTGAATCATCATGCAGCAGTGTGGACATTAAAGATTCCATGAGATAAGTCTGAGCAAGGAGACAGAGAGAGAGGATACCATGGAAGCATAGTCAACTTGGAGCTCCACCAGGGAGGCAATAAATGCTATCAGTAGAATTCCTTCCAATGACCAGGGTCTTTTGCCCCAGACACGTCCATCCTAGAGCAGCCTCAATGCCCTGTGCTCTGGAACATCCTTTTACCATGGGAGACAAGTGATCTACTTTGGGCAGCTCTGTGGCATCTTAGAGGGTCTTGGCACTACGGCGTTGGTTCCAGGGCAGTCTCAAAATTATCTGAGGGGCTAGATTTTACTCTAGAGCCCGTTATGGATGGACTAAAAAGTCAGGCAGCCTCTTTGGCCGGAGGCAAGGATTTATGTGGCCACTTTGGAAATCTAATTCAGTGCAAGTCCAGTTCCAGCCTTGATCCTAACAGGTTGAGTTTTGGTATATGCTAATCTCTTGATTCACAATGGAACTGATCAAAATTTGAAAGACCCACAGAAAACTCCCTGTAGTAGGATATAGGTGTCCCTCTCCCTGCCAGATATGTCCGAATCCTAAAACTAGGTATCTGAGAATGTGACCTTATTTGAAAAAAGGGTCTTTGCAGATATAATAAAGTTAAAGATTCTTGAGATGAGATCATCCATCTTGGATTCAGGGTAGGCCCTAAGGGACAGAAGGAGAGAAGACACCAAGACACAGAGGGAAAGGCCATGTGAATATGGAGGCAGGGACTGGAGTGATTCAGCTACAGGCCAGGGAGTGTCAAGGGTTACCCACTGCCACCAGAAGCTAAAAGAGGAGCATGGAAGGCAGTTTCAGAGCCTCCAGGAGGAGCCAATCCTGCAAATGCCTTGATTTTAGACTTCTGTCCTCTAGAAATGTGATGGACTAAATTTCTATGTTTTAAACCATTCAGTTTATGGTAATTCATTACGGCAGCAGTAGGA
Organism: Camelus bactrianus; assembly: GCF_048773025.1. Lineage (NCBI taxonomy): Eukaryota > Metazoa > Chordata > Mammalia > Artiodactyla > Camelidae > Camelus > Camelus bactrianus. The sequence goes on from NC_133543.1 coordinate 59,556,792, forward strand.
AACTAATGTAACCCACAATCCAGAGTCACTGAGTTAGTGTGATCTGTTCTGGCAGACAGCACTGGGAATACTGTGACAATCACCCTTTAGGGCACAGTTGGGGTACAGTGGTCAGAACACAGGGTTTGGAGTTGGAGACCTTTGTTAGTTACTGCTGTGCATACTTGGCAAGTCCTTCTAGGCTTTTGTCTCTTCTTGTGAGATCAGGAAGGCAGCCTGGGAAAATAGGACAGAAGTCAGGTAGCATAAGTCAAGAATACATCAGAGGTTATCAACCCTGGTTACATGTTAATATCACCTGGGGGAAGTTCTAAAACTATTGTTTATAAGGCCTGATCTCAGTTAAATCAGAGTCTCTGGGACTGAGCCATGGGCACTGGTAATTTTTTAAATTCCCTAGGCACCACTTCATACCCACTAGAATAACTACTATTAAAAAAACAGAAAATAACAAGTGTTGGCAAGGAGGTAGAGAAACTGGAACCCTTGTGCATTGCTGGTGGGAATGTAAAATGATGCAGCTGCTGTGAAAAACAATATGGCACTTCTTCAAAAAAATAACCCACAATTACCATATGATCTAGTGATTCCACTTCTAGGAATGTACACAAAGGAATTGAAAGTAGGAACTCAAACAGACAACTGTACACCTATGTTCAGAGCAGCATTTTTCACAATAGCCAAAAAGTGGATACAATACAAATGTCCATTAGTATATGAGTAGATAAACCAAGTGTGGTATATATCTAGAATGGAATATTATTCAGCTTTAAAAAAGGAAATTCTGACACACGCTACACGGATGGACCTTGAAGACATTATGCTAACTGAAAAAGCTCCAGACACGAAAGGACAAATATTTTATGATTCCATTTATATAAGGTACCTATAATAGTCAAATTCATAGAGACAGAAAGTAAAATAGTAATTTTCTGGGGCTGGGGAGAGGAGAGAAAGAAGAGCTAGTGTTTAATGGATACAAAATTTCAGTTTGGAAAGATGAAAAAGCTCTAGAGATAGATGGTGGTGATTGTTGCACAACAATGTATTTAATGCCACTGAACTGTACACTTGAAAGTGGCTAAAACGGTAAGTTTTACATCATGTATATCACCATGATAAAAAAACAAAAAAATAGATGTTAACTACACCTATTGTGGTAATCACAATATACCTTAAACTTATACAGTGATATATGTCAATTATTTCTCAATAAAACTGGAGAAAAAATACAAAAAACAAAACAAAAACAAAAACAAAAACCCTTCCTGGGCAATACTGATAAGCAACAGAGTTGAGAAACAGGGATAAGCAATGCCCAAGTTCAGGAGGCTAAGGCAGGTCAGGCAAGTCACTGAAGGGGCCACTTTGTCAATGGCCAGGCAGGAAACTCCACGAGACCCACGACAGGGACTCACTCCTGGGGCTGAGATGCTGAGAGGCTGAGGCAGGAACTCAGTCACCGCAAGGCTGGGTCACCAAAGTCAGAGATGGACCAAAAGAATCACTGATGTGGTGCTGAATCAGTGTTTTTAAAATAGGGTTCCTTCCCAACACTCTGTACAGGACAAAATCGGTCCCACTCATGGGACAAAGGTGAACTTGTTGGGGGAGGGAGTAGGAGAGCGCACCTGACAGGGGACTCAGGAAACGGAAAACCCAAAGACTGTCACAGTCCTGAATCTGCTTTGTTTTCTTAACATCTCAACTCCGCAGATTTTCTTCATGTAGAGAGAAAGCCTGTGAAATTTCAACTCTTCACCCCTTGGGTAAGCTCCCACTCTGCACATCAGTCTGAGAGAGGTTTGAGAGCCTGGAAGCCTTGCATAAGTCTGACAGAGCAGTCTATCGATCTATTTCCAGCGCAGAGTGGGCTGCAGGGAAGAGCTGAGCAAGGGTGCGTGGGAGTGGGGTGAGGGCGTGGACGAATAGATGTTGATTCTGTTCACTTCAGTCCCAGAGGAAGCTGTTTCTGGTCTGGCCCCACAGTCTGGGCATGTATACTCTCCTAGCGCTGCTTTTGGACACGCTTCTTTCAAAAAGTAATAATAATATTGTCAAAACCAAACTTCAGCCCTTTCATTTGAAAAGTTTTCAGCAATCTTGTTAGCTATGAGAGAAAATACAGAGCTTTTGCTTTAGCTATTTATTCTAACCTGGGCCCGTTTCTCCCCAGGTAAGGACTGCATCTGTGGTCTCTCTGGTCTTGTCTCTGCTCAGTTCTGTGGCATCTATGAGAGGATGTTGCTCTTAGCACACCTCATGAAGGAAGAAGGTGGTTGGGAAGTGGGGTTTCACCTGTCAAATGCCACCCCTACCAGCTTCCCAATAGCAGCCCAAGTGTTGAAGGGAAGTACTGCACCTCTCCTATGTTAATGGAGTCAGTAAGAACAACTGTAAACACTTCCTTCAAATGAACTAAGAGGAAACAAAAGGATGAAAGGTAGTCTTCTGTGGTTCCGATACCTTGCAGCTCTGTATGCATATAAATGGGGTATAATTTAGTTAGTCCTGTATTCCGGGGTGAAGCAAGACCACAACGGCAGGTCCAGGTTTGAGGGCTGGACGAATGCTGACTCAGGCCCTGTTAAGGCTGCTTTCCCGTTTTAGGAACAAGCAAACAGGCTGGGGAAAATGAAGGACACACAATGGTGCGAGTATTTGGCTCCCAGGGTTTCTTTGTTCTTTAGGATGCAGTTCCCACATTGGGAGTCCTGGCAGCCATGCAGAGTGAGGACTCCCCTATGTCAGAAGATGCCGTACGTGCGCTTACTGCCTTTTATACTCTTCTAAAAGGGGGTGGGGTGGGAGGGGGCTGCAGGGCCTAGCAGCCTACATCACTCAGGCCTAACGTCCAGGTTCCATGTTCAGGATTTCCAGACGCATTGCAACTGCGTTAGAGCCTAGTCCTCCTTTACTTCTTGTTGAGCCACAGGGTTACTTGGGACTTCAGTGCAACTGGCCTGGCCATGGCCTATCATGGTTGTGAGGGACAAATAATTGTCTCCAAATTCTTTGCCATTTCCACCAAAGAAATTCTACGATGAAGAGGAGCAATCTGTCACAGCAAACATCTCAGAGCAGTGACCACAGTGACAACACTTAGAGGCAAGGCTTGTTTGATGGCTAATTCAGAGATGTGATTCAGAGATCTGTCTTTTTTTTTTTAATTGAAGTATAGTCAATTACAATGTATCTCTGGTGTACAACACAATATCCCAGTCATACATATACATACATATATTTGTTTTCATTTTTTTTCCATTAAAGGTTATTATAAGATATTGAACATAGTTCCCTGTGCTTTACAAAAAAACTTTTAAAAAATTTATTTTTGTATATAGTGGCTAACATTTGTAAACCTCAAACTTCCAAATTTATCTCTTCCCACCCCCTTTCCCCAGTAACCATAAGATTGTTTACTAAGTCTGTGAGTCTGTTTCTGTTTTATAGATGAATTCATAGTGGCCCTTTCAAAAAAAATTTTAGATACCACATACGAGTGATATCATATGGTATTTTTCTTTCTTTTTCTGGCTTACTTTGCTTACAGAGATCTGTCTTGATCATCTAAACCCTCTGGTTGTTCTGAGGACTGTTTCATCTAACAACGCCCTCATCTGCACCATAAAGTAGACTTTCTGAGTGACTAGAAGAATCCCGTCTACCACAGGAAGCCTTGGCTAGTACTGGTGACACCCACGGTTCTTATTTTCTGTCTAACCTTCTTTTCTAGATTCCATGCAGATCCTGGCTCATTCCTGTAGCTTCTCACATTCTTCTGAACCAAGACTTCACCCTGTGGTTTTGACATTTTAAATTTATCTCTTGGATCAAATTCATTCGTATATTTATTAATTCACTTCTTTAAGAAAGATGTATGAAATCTCTATTATTTACCAAAGCAGTGTGCTAGGCACTGAGGGAAACAACAGAGAGAAAAGACATCCTTTTTAGCTTAAAGGTATCCACATTCTAGTTGGGAAAATAGACAATGAAAGCCCTGAGAGAGGTCTACAGATGTGTCTGGAACCAACTATGTTATATATTATTTTATTATTGCTATTATTACTATTTATTGGTTTTTTGAATCACATATCTGTGTATAACCTGATTTTTCAAATTGTGATTTATGATTTTTAAGTTATCCTCATTTTAGACAGTGTTGTATCAATCTCCAAGGCGACTTCTAATGTCTTCACTTCCTGATCTTTATCTTCTTATAAGGCCCCTCCCCACATTAAATCAGTGCTAGTCTGTGTGACCAATAAAATACAGCAGGAGTGACTCCTGAGGTTATAAAATGTATAACTCCCATCTTGGTCTCTTGGATTGCTCACTAGACAACCACATCCTGTGACAATGCTGAAGTGGCCCAAGGAAAGTCTACTGGAAGAGGAATGAAGAACCCTGGCCACAGCCAGCATCAACTTACCAGTCACAGAGTTGACCACCTGAGAAGCAAATATCCCAGCCCTAGTCAAACCTGCAGGTGAGTGCAACCCTGGCTAGGATGTGATTACAACCTCAAGAGATCCCAAACCAGAACCAGCCAGCCAAGCCAACTCCAAATTCCTTACCCATAGATGTCATGAAAGATAACAAATCATTACTATAGTTTTAAGCAAGTAAGTTTTGGGGAAATTTTTTACACAAATTAGATAACTAGATAACTAACACAGCGGGGCTATGCTTTGTTCCTCTGTTATGAGTTGTTCTGCTGTGTGGAATCCCTCTAAATATGCTCTCTCATTGCAGCTCCTTCACGCCTTAAGGCACAGCACAAATATCACCTGTTCTAATAGTGGTTTTCTTGGTTATACTAATCTCAGATCTGTTCCAGTTACTTGGCACATTGCAAGTATTACAATTCCTTGTCTATTTGTCACAACTATTTCTAGATTTTGAGCAATCTAAGGGCAGGCTGTGCTATATTCAAAGTTTACAACATCATAGTACCAGCCTAGGTGCTATGTCTTGTGTATCTTATGTGTGCAATAAATATTTTTAAAGGAATGACATGAACGATCAGTGATAGAGTGTGGTACATAGACAAAATGTGCTACATTAATTTTTACATTTTTGTGTTTCATTTCAAGAGCTCTTTTGTCTTTTACATTTATTTTTCCTGTATTGAAATTAGAGCAGGGAACGAACCTCATCTATTATATCTTTTCTGCCTGCCTATGGCATCTAATATAGTGCTGGATATTCCATGTATGCTCAATAAAGGTTGACTGACTAAGCATTTAATACCTTAAAACAAAAATTCAATAAATGTAGTCCCAGTGACCTGAAAGAGTAATGTTTCTCCTTGTGTGTCTAGTGGATTACCAAGGAGTATCTTAGAGCTGGGGTTTTAGAAACAATTGTCAATGCCAAACTCAAGGACACAACTATCACTGGAAAGGAACTGCCTCAGAGAAGGAAAATTCCCAAAGAATAATAAACAGCTGAAGAAATCAGTCTGTACTTGGTCCATAGAGATCTGGATCTCTTTGATGTAGAGGACTCCCTTTGAAATTTACACCCACGCTGAAATTAGAGATTTCCTTTTAGGAGAGTGAATATCCCATCCTCGGTCAGCCTAAAAGGCAACTTTAGTGATGAGGCTACCTAAGAAATACCTGGACTGCCACTGTGAAGGTGGAGATCACCACTGTGAATTCCTGGCAGAGCAACACCGACAAGGTCCAGCTACAGTCTGCTTGGTGGCCAGTGCTGACTGTGCTCAGCAAGAAGGCTCCATGCATCCTGCTTGTGATGTCCCCCTCTGCACACTGTCCTGAAGAGTCACATTTACCCTCTAGGATGCAAAGCTCTCAGCTCCAGTCCTGCCTATGATTGGCTTATTTCTCTTCATTTGCCTTTATCCATGCTGTGTCTTAACTTTGACTGATTGGTTTATGTCTCCTGGATGAATTTCCTTTCATCCACTTAAGTACCACTAATGAACTTGTGATTAATGAATTCCTTCTCAGTTTCCAAAGTAGGAGTTTTATTGGTAGGAAAGTAAATGCTGACATTACCCAAATTTTCAAAAGAAGAATCAAATTATTTTTTTAAAAGAAAGGAGCCAAAGTTCTGATGATGAAATTATTCTTCAAAACTACTTCTTTATGATATTTGGTATAGCCAGGGTTATGGAAATGAGAATAACATTTTTGTCAAATGAGAGAAAAATACAAAAGTGGAAGGAATATAATGAATATTCAAGCCTTATAATATACTAACATTTACCATTCGGATTTTCAATAATTTAATAGAATACCAAAGCAGGTTTTTATTATTCAACATATTTGCCTCTGGATTATCCATCAGAGATGTAAATGCCTCTAATTCCATCATGTTTATCTTGTAGGTATATTAATAACTGCACAGCTGATGGCTTTTGTGTTTGTATCGACTGTATATTTGTTATTATGAGAACAATAAATATAATTTTAGAAAAGAAAGAGATAAAATTATATAAAGTAGAATTATATCTAGAGGGAATGGAATAAAGTAAAAATTGTTAATAGAAACAGAGCTTTAGGAAATAAATAGATTTAAAAATAAACATTATGGTACAGAGGGTTTTTAAAAATTTGTATACCTACAAAGGATTAAAATGATTTATGGAAGATTTTTTGGCTCTAGACCTTACTTAAATATAATAATTTAGCCTGAAAAACCTTTGGTATTTTATTAAAAAGTTCAACAAAGAATAACAAAACATGATCATCACAATCTTCAAGTGGTATTTATTAAGATCCCATCTACTTCCTTTAAAATCACATCAAGTACATAAATAACAAAATAGGGGCTCATTAAAAACTGATCTTCGTGTAGTTTCTATGTTCATTCTCATAACTGTTTTCACTTACAACATTTTCTACACCACCACAACATTTATAAAGCACCCAACACAGGTCAAGAACTGCACTAATCACTTTAATGTATAATCCTGCTTACCATTCCAGACAACCCCATGGCTAACTACTCAACATGCTGCAGACAGGGAAACTGAGGCATAAAGAGTGAAATAACGTGTCCTGGTTCACACAGTTAGAGGTGGCAGAGCCAGAATTCAAATCATATCTGACTCCAAAGCCTAAGCTCTTATCATTCTACTATGAGAGTAATTAAGAAAGTTAAATCTCCTTCAAAAGATCTGCCCACTTTCCCAGCCCACACAAATGTCACTCCCCTTTCTAAATCAAAGCTTTCTCTATATATGTTACGTGTTGACTATATACTGCTTTATATTGTTATGTATATGTTTAAAGTGTGCAAAATTTGTTTCTCAACTAGACTGTAAACTTCATGAAGGTAGGCTTACTGGCCATACTATCATCAAAAAATAAAAGATGTGTTGGTGAGGATGTGGAGACAAGAGAACCCTTGTACACTGTTGATGGGAATGTAAATGAGTAAAGCTATTAACGAAAACAGTATGGTAGTTCCTCAAGAAACTACAAACAAACAAACAAAAACAAAGCGTAAATACAGGACAGAAATAGACTCACAGACAGAGAATACAGACTTGTGGTTACCAGGGGGGTGGAGGGTGGGAAGGGATAGACTGGGATTTCAAAATTGTAGAATAGATAAACAAGATTACACTGTATAGCACAGGGAAATATACACAAAATGTTATGATAACTCACAGAGAAAAAAATGTGACAATGAGTGTGCATATGTCCATGAATGACTGAAAAATTGTGCTGAACACTGGAATTTGACACAACATTGTAAAATGATTATAAATCAATAAAAAATGTTAAAAAAAAAAAAAGAAACTACTAACAGAATTTTCATATGATCCAGACATCCCTCCTCTGGGTATTTACCCAAAGAAAGTGAAATTGATACCTCACAGAGATACCTGCACTCCCATGTTCACTGCAGCATTATTCACAAAAGGCAAGGTATGGAAACAACCTGTGTCCATCAATGGATGAATGGATAAAGAAACTGAGATTATCTATCTATCTAATGAATATTATCCAGCTTTAAAAAAAGAGAGGCTATCATTTGCAATGAACCTCAAAAACATTATACTAAATGAAATAAGCCAGATACTCTACTAATATGTAATCTAAAAAAGTCAAATACATAGAAATAAAGAATAGGAGGGTGGTTTACCAGGGACCAGGGGATGTGGGAAATAGAGGCATGCTAGTCAGTGAGTACAAAGTTGCAGTTATTTAGCATGGATATGTTTAGAGATCTAATGTACAACATGGTGAGTATAGTTAATAATACTATACTGAACGATGAAAATTTGCTAAGACAGTAGATTTCAGGTGCTCTCAACACACATGCATAAGAGTATCTATGTGAGGAGATAGTATGTTAATTAGCTTGACTGTAGTAATAATTTCACTATACATGTGTATCAAATCATCATGTTGTACATCTTAAATGTATACAACTTTTACTAAAAATAAATATATTAAAAATGTGTCATATACTCTTACAGTTTACCAAACCACTGGCTCATACATAAGCACTCATTAAGTACCAGTTGAATTTAATTGAATGTGACCATTTAAAATAGGTGTTGATGATTAATAAGGTATTAAGCACATTCATCTTAGCATTGTACTAAGCATTTTACATATATTATCTCATATATTAATCCTGGAGGTAAACTGTGAAGTAGGCTTCATCATGCCCATTTTACAAATAAAGAAATGGAAAAAATATTAAATAGTTTGGCCAAGGTCACAAAGAACAAGTGGCAGTGTGGGATTCAAATCCAAATTGTCTAAAAAAATATCTGTCTTCTTATCATCTACTACACTGTTACATTAGGACTTGGCTAGAGAAAGTGATATTAAAAAAATTATTTTTGCTTTTGGGTAAAGAGTGAACAAGAATTGATCAAACAGACAGCATATATCATTTTTATATATTATGTGTCTGAGTACATGGGACTAAATATCAACAACACGACTGATAATTTAATGCTTACTATGAAGTAGGGGAGGAGGTGGGTAGAAGAGAGCCTTTCTAGATACATCACTCACTTGGGGGACAGAAAATTGAATTTAGTCAAAACTATTATCTGTAATCTTTCTAGAACTAAAGACTGACATTTAAATAGTTTCTGATTTCATATGAGATTGCCAACTATTTCTGTTGGAGAAGTGAAGCTACTTTTATTTTATTTCCACAACTTGACTTTTTGAGATGAATTAGCTTTAACATCAGAGATATTCCATAGTTTATTGTTACTGCATTATTAAAGATAACAGTCTTGAATGTTCTCCTTTTGACCACAGATCTCTTGGGATCTACTCTTCCTACTTCAAGTTTGTGTTATATTAAGTATTTTATTTTCTTCCCAGGGGTCATTCTTTCACATCCTCTTGCTTTGTCCTTTCCTAATAGATGATTCACCCCAAAAGAGATTCAATTAAAACAAGTATCGGGGCAGCAGGAGAGATGAAGAGTGTTCAGCAAGCAAGGACCGACCTCTATTTTAATTTCTCATAAAGTGATGACTCACTTCTTTTGCAAACACTGGCTTCACTGAGTGCTTCTGCTCTGCTGTCTCTATACCTTTGCCAAAGATGGCTACAATGGACTGACAGTATCTCTCTTTATTGGGAAGCAATACTTTTGATAGTTTTCCAGGTGGCCATATCAATACATAGCATCATCAATATGCAGGAGCAAAATTGATTTTAGTGGCTAGAGAAACAGTAAAAAGTCTTAGCAGATTTTTCCTTCAGCCTTCTTAAAAATTGCATTTAACTATATATCCCTTCATGATACCATTTTAAAATGGTTAATATGTTTGTCTGACAAAGCAAAAATATAGATCTAGAAAGAACTATTAATGATGAAAAATTAGAGACAGTAGGAAAAAGTGAGTTGCTGCAGAATGAAGTTCAGCTGAGCAAGGCACGAATAAGAAAAGAGAAAAATGGTCTAATACCGTAGAGTAAGATTATTTCAATTCCAAGATGGGAGAAAAAATTCATTTCCCAGGGGAACTGACCATAGGCATATACCGCCTATGTTCACTTCAGCATTTGGTGATGATTCAGAAACAATATAAATGATGAGCCATTATGGTTCACTCTCATGTAAGAGAACATTATGCAGCCATGAAAATGGGTTGTAGAGGTATATTTAATGACATAAGAAAAATTCATTAAATATTATAAAGAAATAAAAACTAGATTATAAAATGGTAGATATAGCATTTGAAAATTGGATAGAAACACACAGATACTCACATGTACACACATAATATAAAGATGGGGAAGATATGCCACAAAATGTTATCAGTACTTAGCTCTGGGTTATGAGTTTGTGGATGGTTTTAATATTTTTCCTCTGTACTTTTGTATATTTTTAAAATTTTCTATAATTAGCGTGTATTACCTTTGCAGTTCCATAATAAAAACAATACATTGTATTTTTAAAAGTGACGGAAACAGAGAAGAAATTCTATTTTTGGAAATAAAGCTGACTAGGTGTCCTAAATAGCTCTTTTATTGAAAACAAGAAATAAAAATAAAACAAACAAAATCTCTCTTTTTAAAATATATTTCCAAGGAGGTAGAGATACACCAAAGCCTAAAACAAAGTCAAAGAGGAACTCCAGGGAGGTAAGCAATTACTCCAATGTCCTTCAGTCTGAGGGCCATATGAGACTCTGGTTAACTGAGCTTGTCTTCAGAACATGTAGGGCGAAGCAGTGGCATGATGGAGCAGCCTATCAACAGCCCGGAGAACTGACTTTACGCACCTCTTCCCAATTTCACATTCAATGGTACCACCTTGGTAGCTTGAAATTAGCCATGTGAGTATAACACAGAAACTGGCAAATGGTACAAATTAGGGAACTTTTTTCCAGAGAGCCAGTCCTTAAGCATTTACCAACACACTACTGAGCATAAAGTTCAAGACAAATCCTAGGCTCTGTGGAAGACAGGGAGTCTAACTGTAGACCCCACATAAAGCTGGGACCCCAAAGAACTACATATTTAGTATAAAAGAGAAGTAGAAACAAGCCTATTCCACAGAAGAAATTATCAAGAAAACAAAATTGATGCTAGGTGGGGGACAAAATATCTTCCCTGAAAATTTAACCACAAACTTAACCTCATGACAGTTTTAGGACCTGAAACTCATACTATCTATGTGTCCTACAAAACTGCAACCAAAAGTGGCCCAGTTGGTGGTATCCCCAGGCTTCTGGCTGATTAACATACAGGTATAAATTATAGTCTGCTCTCCGCATCTAGGGTCCTCCACATCCGAGGAGTCAACCAACCACTGACCATATAGTAGTGTAGTATTTACTACTAAAAAATATTCATGAATAAGTGGACCCTACCAAGTTGAAACCCACATTGTTCAATGGTTAACTGTACTGATAACATTCTAATACTTAAGATTGGCAGTGGGTACACAGGCATTCCTTTTTATTGTTATTATTGATGCCTTAAAATACATTATAAATGTTCTCCTTCACGTTGTCAATATTTAATAAAATATTTTATTAAGCTATTTTTAAAGTAGCCTAAAAGGAAATTCTCCATAGTGTTGACTATAGTTACATTTGAATCATGTGACTATGGGTATTTTTGTTTTTCTGTCTTTTCTGATACTTTCAAACTTCTTCTTGAAACTGTATTAAATTTACAATAAAAATATAATGATGAACATGCTTACTAAAAAAAGAAGCATATGGCTTCAAAACATTATAAATGTCTTTGCATACAATAGTAAACTCAGAGGATCCTATTATCTGGAATCTTGTCTTTTATTAACATATAAATAGGCAATAGTATTTCTAAAATACTACAGAGAAGGAAGGCTCCTTTGGGGCTTGTTTTTTCTCTGGTAAGTAAAAACATAATATCAAGTTTCCAATGAATTAAGGAAGATTTTTAATTACTCTTTGGAACTTATGAATGTTCTTAAACTGAATTACTCCAGTTTCTTAATTATATTTAATGACAAATTAATTAGAGGACTAGGACTGGTAAAATTATAACAAGACTGTTGAGAATTAAATTTGTTTCAGAGTCTGTGGCAAAGATAAGATTGATTTAATTTTGACTCAATGTGTTTATAGAAAGAAAGGGTTAGAATAAGGCACATTGGTAACAGAAGCACTGACACAGGTAGGTTTTTAGACAGAGAATTTGCTTAGGCTTCAAAGCATTTTCAGTAACTAGTTGAATAATCAAATCCTAAAGAGAAAAAAGAGAAAAGAAGAAGACTTTTTAAAATGTGCTGAATTCAACTTATTTTAAAAATTATATTTTGCAAAACCATTTAAGGGAAACAATGAGATAAAAAATACATTGGAAGCTGCTTCATTTTTTTCTAACATTAAAAAAACTAGCTAACTTATAATATGCTAAAGGGTAAATATTGTTTCCTATTTGAAAACTATAGCTTAGCCTGCTCTTAAAATTTTATTTTAAGTGGCCTAAATTAAGCTGTAAGTATTCCTTTAATTTCCAGCTATATTTATTGAGGTATAATCACATACAGTGAAATGCACAGATATTAAATACAGAGTTCAATCCAATTTAACAATGAATACCTCTGAGTAACCCAAACACCTGTAACAATACAGGCCACTACCATCACCCCAGAACTTTCCCTTGTACGCATACCCAATCAACTCATAACCCCATGCAAACACTGCCCTGATCTCTGTTATCATTGACTGAATTTGATTTTTCAAGAATCATGTAGTATTCACTCTTTTGTGTCTGGCTTCTTTCATTCAGCATATTTTAAAAATTGTTTCATGGTTCTTATTCTACTGTGCAATACAATTTGTTTATCCATTTTCCTGTTGATGGCCACCTGGGAGGTTTCCAGTTTTTAGCTATTACAAATAAAGCTGCTATTGATATTTTTGTATAAGGCATTGGTGAACAATATGTTTTAATTTTTCAGATTAAATATTTATGTGTGGGATTGCTGGATTATTAAGTAAATATATTTTTTAAATGCCAAAGAGTTCTCCAAAGAGGTTGTACCATTTTATACTCCTACCACAAATGTATGAGGGCTTTGGTTGATCCACTCCTTGCCAACATGGGTACTGTCAGTCACCTTCATCTCAGTCATCGTGGTGGGTGTGTATTGAGCTGTAATTTTCTCTTTTTGAATATTCTTATCTGGTCTCGATATCAGGGAAATCTGGCTTCATAAAACAAGCTGGGAACTGTTTCTTCTTTCTGTATTTTCTGAAATTTTGGGAAGTTTTATATTTGTCTTATATGAAGGTTTTGAGTTCTTTAATATATATGTCTATCAAGGTTTTTTACATTTTGTCATGTTAGTTTTTGTAATTTGTATCTACTTTGAATTTGCCTATTTCATCTAAGCTATTTAACTTATTGACATAAACTTGTTTATATTATCCCTTTTCATCCTTTAATATCTGCAGAATTTGTACTGATGTCCTCTCTATCATTCTTAGTATTGGCTATTTGCACTTTACCTTTTTTTGATCAGTTCTGTTATTTATCGATTTTATTAATCTTTTCAAAGAACCTAATTTTGACACTTTATTTTTCTGTTTTTGTCCATTTTCTATTTCACTGATTTCAACTCCTGTTTTATTAGATCATCTCTTTTAATTATATTGGGCTTAATTTGCTCTAATTTTTCAAGCTTCTTGGAAACACAGGTCATTTAATCTACATTTGTCCCTAATATAAACTTATATTGAAACTTGTATTATATTATAAAATGAATATGAAATATAAAAATTGAGAAGTAAAAGTATAAGCTTATAATACAAAGATTAAAACTATATATTTTTAGTATAAGCATTTATGTTTGAAATATAAATTTACCTCTAAGCACAGCATTACCTGCATGCCACACATTTTGAAATGTTTTATTTGTTATTTAGTTCTAAATATCTTTAATTTCTTTTGTGATTTCTTCTTTGGTCCATGAGTTATTTAGAAATGTGTTGTTTATTTTCCAAGTATTTGGGTATTTTCTAGACATCTTAATGTTATTAATCTCTAACTTAATATTGTTATGAAATAACAAATGTTGGTGAGGGTCTGGAGAAAAGGGAACCCTGGTACACTGTTGATGGGAATGTAAATTGGTAAACCGTATGGAAAACAGTATGGAATTTCCTCAAAAAACTAAAAATAAAATTACCATATAATCCAGCAATTCCACTCCTGAGTATGTAGCTAAAAAAATAAATAAAAACCCTAATTCAAAAAGATACATGCAGCCCAATATTCATAGCGCCATTATTAACAATAGCCAAGTTATGGAAGCAAACTAAGTGTCCAAAAACAGATGAATGTATAAAGATGTGGTTTATATATACAATGGAATGTTACTCAGCCATAAAGAGAATGAAGATTTGCTATTTGCAACAGTGTGCATGAACATAGAGGGTATTAGGCTAAGTGAAATAAGTTGAACAGAGAAAGATAAATACATATTCTATGTTATCACTTATACATGATATTTAAAAAAATAAAACAAATAAATGCATATAACAAAAGAGAAACAGACTCACAGATATAGAGAACAAACTAGTGGTTCCCAGTGGTAAGAGGGAAGGGGGGAGGGGCAAGATAGAGTAGGGGACCAAACTACTATGTATAAAATAAATAATTATAAAGGATATATTGTAGAGCACAGGAATTTTGTAATAACTTTAAATGGAGTATAATCTAAAAATAATGAATCATTACACTGTACACCTGAAACTAATATTGTAAATCAACTATATGTCAATAAAGAAAAAATACTATTGTGGTCAGAAAACAAATTTCAAAGATTTCAACCTTTGGAATTTATTGAGACTTGTTTTAAGGCCCTTTATATAGTCTATCTTGACAGATTTTCCATGTGAAATTGAGAAGAATTTGTATTCCTTTGTTTCGGCTGTAGTGTTCTGAAAGTGACAATTAGGTCAAGTTAACTGACACAGATTTTCCTGTCTTCTATATCCTTACTGATTTTTTTTTGTCTACTTGCTCTATCATTTACTGAGGTGCTAAAATCTCCCACTAGATTTGTCTGTTTCATACTGATAACTTCAAGCATTTAAGAACTTTATTAGGTGCATACATAAATTTTTTGTTTTATTATTTTGAAATGTCCCTCGTTCATCTAGGAATACTCTTTGTTTTGAAGAGTCTAATATTTTAAAAAGTCTCACTCTGATGGATGAGAGCATATTGTCTTTGCATATAGGGATCTTCCTGAGTCATGACACTAGCCTTTGCTCAGCCTTTAACAATGTGTTTCAAAGCTCAGCCATTTCCTTCTTACCCACTTTTGTGGCAGCGTCCTCCTCCTCTGGCTGTTCCACCAAGAATGGAGCATCTGTGGATCTCTTCTCTCGCTTTCTGAATTGTAGCTTAATAGATTTCTTTACATCCTCAGCTCTCTTCTATGACCCCAGAAAACAAAATAAAACTATGAATTTGTATGTAATCCACATTGTTCTCACTGTTAAGGTAGGAATAATGTTTTCTTGTGACTTTCCATATCCTACACCATAAATGGATGCAGAAGGGCCAGCCTAGGTATTTAATAACCTAAGACTCTCTTAAATCCTATACAAAAGGATTAATCCCATGATTACATTAACTTAGGCTTGATACCATGGGTCCTCAGTCTTTTCTTGATGATGTTACTCGCAATATAATAACAGTTTTTTGAACCATCATGGAGACTATGTCTGATGTAAGTGAACCTCACCCCAAAGAAGCCTCTCAACTCTGGAGCCTCCTCTCCTTCTCACTGCCTCTCCATCATCCTACTTTGTCACCAAGGCTTGCTTATTCTCCAGTGCAGTCTGTACATTGCTGAGAGATAATTCCTAACAAACGCACAGAGCTGATCCTATAACTAGCTTTGAAGCCCTTCAGTGGCTCCCCACAGCACAGATTACCATGCCTTTTATGATCTGGCCCTGCATTATATCTATAGCCTCTTCATTCTAGATCACAAGACATGCTATTCTATTTGTATTGAAAGAGTCTGTTTTGAACTCTATTCTATTTAGTGACAGAAAAGTTAATCTAGTCAATTTGGGGTAAACCCAGTGAAGCCATGAATCTTTCTCTGCATCTTCTACCCTGGATTGATCTTCTCATTCTTTGGTGTCATGGGTCTGTCTTGGAATATTTCAGTTATCACCACTCTTCTACACTGGCAAATCCTGTGATGTCTGAGTACTTGTCTACTCTCTAGTTGTGGGTTTCACACTGTATCTGCTGCTGTGCCTTCTCCCTTTTGGGAGGCCCCAAACCACAAATCCACAGGTTGTCAGTGTCATATTTACAGAAAATCTTTTGGCTATTTCCCTCTCCTGATTGAGTTTCACAAGAATCTATAAAGCATCCTAAGATTCTTCTGTCTATTCCTTGTCTTTAGACTTTTCTAATGCACTCTCCAGTGCTATGATGATATAAAGAATTCTTCAGGGCTTGTCACCTTCCCAGGAAACCCAAAAGGGCTGCAGGTTACGGGACTCCTTAACTCCAAGAATTTCAAATTTATACAAGGTCCTCTGTTTTCCCTTCAAATTCAGAGAATCTTTATTTTAGCTAGGAGCAATAAAAACTAAGCCCTCCTCATCACATATTCTCCCAAATATTCCTGCCTTACTCTTTTGAAACTCAAAGCCAAGACTTGACATCTTTGTTCTCTGGTTCTACTGGGATAACTTCCACTGAGGACAATAGGTCACCTGCCTAATGATTTAAATACTGAAAAGAGTGAACTGGATAATAAAAAGTAATGGGAGGGAGGTGAAAGGGAAAAACATATCAGTTAATATTTCACAACATCCACTACATAAGCCTGTGTTTATTCTTTTCAAATTTGAAGTACTTGGGACCAGTAGAAACAGCAAGAATAGAGATGGCATTCTCTGCAATACTCCTAATAGTTCAATGATTGTATTATTGAGCCTCTGTCAGCAGAACATATACTTGGGTAGGTTTTCGTATTGTGGCCACACAGTTGTGTTAATTATTCACCAGAGTCTCCCTCATCCTACACCTCTGATTAGTAATACACATCAGAAAGACAAGAGATAGGGACTACCATGCAGAGCTGACAGAACTAATTTATTATATAGAAATCTCCTAAAATCTCAGATTATAAGCCACAAGTCTCTTAGAGGTAGGAACATTATAAAAATTATTGGCAGTCCTACTACATTGCAAAGAGATGCATGCCAACTTTTCCTGGGCTTGCTTCTTTATGCTGCATTTGTGGCATGAACTAACATCATGGGGAGCAAAAGATTACCCTTAGATATGTTCAAAAAGGAGAGAAGTCTTTCTTTCAAAAACTTAAAGGAAAGTAGATTCCACAACCCTCCATAGTAAATTTGTACATTTCTCATGTATTCCTTAGGAAAAAATCATGCAGTGACTGAAGAACAGTTTTGACTATTATTTTCTAAACAGATAGGAAACAGTGATCAGCTTGGTTTGTGGGGAGAAACTTATCTGAAGTTCTTTTCCAGAGCTTTCAAATAGGCCGGTATAGTAAAACACAACAAAACAACCAACAATGATAGAAAACAATGCAACAGACATTTAAAACTTTTCAACATTTGTGAAGCTAAATATTGGGGGTTTATGTTGTAAAACTGACTACTTGGGAGAAAAGACTAAAAGAACAAGTGGAAATCATCATTATTAGAACATTTGTTAAGTGTGTAATAGTATGTGAAATGTATTCTACTAGTTGCTGTGTAAAAAGTTCAGAGATCATTGTTCTGTTAGCTTTTGTTGTGTAGCAAAATACTCAAAACAGTGGCTTAAAAAAGCAAACATTTATTAGTTCTTAAAGTTCTGAGGGTTGGCTGAGTGGTTCTTCCAGTCTTTGCCAACCAGATCAGGGCTCACTTATATTTGGTGCCTAGTTGGCCTAGGGGGCTAATTTATTGAGTTGGCTCAATAAAGGCTAGGCAGGTGGCCATGGCCTCTCATCACCCAGCAAGCTAGCCTGGGCTTGTGCACTTGATGGAAAAAGGATTTCCAGCCTGAAGAGAGGCCAAGCCCCACAGACAATACTATTCAAGCCTCCCTGTGCATATTTGCTAATGCTCCATTGGTCAAAGCAAGTCATATACCTAGATTCAAACCTCTTATAGAGGTGTGAAAATATATTCTTGTAAAATGGCTGAAATTCTAACTAGGGTTCAGATAAATACTCAGATTCAGCATTGGGTATCTCTTTTGGTTCCAACAATGGAGTAGCAGAATATATCTCTTAAGGATAAGGGGCATGCAGAGAGACTAGAGATATTTGTGGCCATTAATGCAATCTCCCACATCATGCATTTTTGTATACAGTTAACATGAGGCAATAATTACAGCTGTATTTGAGTTAGAAAGAAGGCCAAAAGTACCTGTAGATTTTACACATCTGTATCTTTTTTCTTTTAACTTGCTTTTGCTCCTGAACAGAAAGTGTACATATAAATCAATGCATTAGCACAAAATGAAGACATTTGTGTAACTAACACTTATTTCTGGAAATAGAACAATACCAGTACCCTAATGGTCCCATTTATCTCTTCTCCCTCCCCAAAGATAACCACTATTCTGATTAGGTCAGTTTTACTGTTTTCCTACTTCATATTATTGGGGTCACATAGTGTGTGTTCCTTTGAGTCTGAGTTCTTTTGAACATTTATGCTCTTTAGATTTATCCATGCTGTTGAACATAGCTATGGTTTTTACCATTTTCATTTCTGTATAGCATTCCATTGCATGAATAAAACACAAGTTTTATTTATCCATTTTACTACTGATGAATGTTTGGGGTATTTCCAATTTAAGGCTATTATGAATAATGCTATTCTGAATATTCTTGTATACATCTTTTTGTGCACATTTGTATACATTTCTTTTGAGAAGAAAGAAGATTAAAAATGTTTGCAGTGTTATTATTGTTTAAATACATAAGTACCCAACATGCAGTGCTCCCCTCCCCCCAGCTTTATTGAAGTATAATTGACATATGAAATTATAAGATAGTTAAAGTGTACAAAGTGATGATTTGATATATGTATATATTGTGAAAGGATGTGCCCCTCATTGAGCTAACACATCTCTCATATCATGTATTTACCTTTGTTTTGTTTTGTTTTGGGTTTTGGTAAGAACATCTATGTTCTATTTTCTTAGCAAATTTTATTTATATAATAGTGTTATCAACTGTAGTCACCACATTATACATTAGATCCTTAGACATTATTTATCTTATAACTGAAAGTTAGCGCCCTTTTACCAACCTCCCACATTGAACATGCAGTGTTCCGCTGTCCTGTTGAGCACCTCGGAGTGAAATTGCTGGCTCGTGGGGAACATGTATGCCCAAATTCAGCTAATATTGTCAAATTGGTTTTACTCATTTATACTCCCAGCACTTCCATGCATTTTTCCCCTCCAACACACTTTGATGCATACATTTTAATCCTCATTTTGGTGTCTAAGGTTTTAAGCATTATTGCCTTCTACTTTCTCTTGCTCTACTATGAAATACATTCTTTCATCAAATGCTTATTAAGTACCTACAAGAGATTTTCAATTTGAACCTGGGGATACAAAGGAATTAAAGTTGAACTTCTGACTTTCAAGAAGCGTCGACAGTAGTAAACAACTCTTTTTCAAAAGTAAAGGCCTATTCCTCTCCAGTGCCTCCCACGTCTCCTATCACTTCTCCAATACCTGCCTCCAGCCTAGTGTGCAATGCAGCGTCTTTCATTAACCACAAGCACAATTTTCCTTCCTCTTTTCCCTCTTTGGATAACTATCCCTAAGAGTTTTATTTGCTTGTTTTTGGACAAAAAGTAATATTAAGGGCACAAGCAAAATTATTCTCAAAACTTGAGGAACAGTGGCAATATTTACTTTTCACATTTTTTTCTGTATTTCAAGGAAGCATCTCTGCATATATTTGTGTAGAATAGGATTTTCAGATGGCATTTATATTGTGAAAGAAGACTCCAAATGTTCGAAGTCTTCTTACTGTTCAGTATTTCATATTGTAAAAGGATCAGGAGAATACATTAGTTGTTAAGGTAATGTGCTCAAGTACCTTTGTGGTTTAAAGGAGGCATTACAGCTCCCAAAATAGCTGCAGTGAGTCCTTTTCACTGGTAATATGAAACCAATTTTTATTTGTGAATTGAATTGTTACATCTGTGCAAAACATTTCAAAGCCCAAGAAGAGTGATGTAGGAAAAGTGAGGTTTTGTTATATAAAAGTAGAGCACTAGTAATAAAATTCACCTCATTTCAAATTAAACTCATTGAAAATCACTAGTAATAAAATTAATCTCATTTAAAAGCACTCATTTAAATATTTCTGTAAAGTATTAAGAGCTACCCAAAAGTCCTTTGTTATAGTTTTTTCACAGGCTATCTTTATTGAGTTTATATTTATTTCCATCTATACCCAAAAGACAGGGCTCCAAGCAGATGTCTGTAAGCAAAAGTATAGTAAGGTGGGAAGAGCTGTCCTCACTACCCAAATGAGTCCAAACTGCCCATCAACAGGAATCACTCTGAATTAATACATACGGTTTTAGTGCAAGTGGTACAAATCTGAATCAAAGTAGCTTAAGTAGAAGAGGAAATTCATTGGTTCATATAACTGGGAAGTCTGGTATCAGCCACAATTAAATTTATTTAGAGAGATAACAAAATTGTGAGGACTCCTCCTTCATCTGGGCACTGATTGCTTTGGAGCTGCCCTGTTGTTCTCTACTGCAAATGGGCTTTTTTTCCATGGGGCAGTGGATGCTCCAGCTTCAATAAACACCTTTCTTGGTCTACGTGCCATTAGACATGGTCCTGTGTTTCACACTCCAAATTGAAAAACTACTGGGGAAGGACTCTGAGTGGCCTGACACAGGTTACATGTTCATTCGTGAACCAGTGGCATTGCTCAGGGGTGTCAGGTGATTTTATGGCCAGGCCAAAGAGTTCCTTCATTGGTAGGTTTACCCAAATTATCTGATGGGAAAGAAGGAATAATCCTCATATAAAAATAGCAAATGCCCTCATAGGGGCTTCCCATATATTGGTCATAAAAATAGTGTTGGAGAAGGGAAGATCTCTGATAACAAAACAGGGTGTTATATAAAGTATGGGACTCATAAAGACTCCTAATTCATACCAGATTCTGTTCCAGGACTTTTTTCTAGGAGGGAAGCCAACTCGCAGGAGGTTCAATCCTATTTGCTCAATCTTTTAGGTTTTGTAATGCATGAAATTACTGATTAAATGACTAGTTAATTCACTTTAACAACCATTTGGCTGTCACTAAAGTGTATGATCAAAAATTAAGGTTTTTGGATATCAGATAACTTAATTCTCTAATATAGAATTAAAAATAATTCAGTAGCCACAGCTGGTTGTTTTCTACTTCTAAAATGTGTCAGTTATAATAAACAGCTACAAGGAGAAACCAGAACCTATATGAGACAATTATATTAACAGGCTAATCATACTTCCATTTACAGAAAATCTACTTTTTAAAATGTCAACCAGAATGTGTTCTCTAGAATGAGATATCAGAATATTTGGCTAAACAAAAACAATATTGCTGCCCACTACTCTATTAAATGATGAGTTCCTCCTTTAAAACAAATCTTGCCCTCACAAAAACAAGAGGGCAGTATAAGTAGACACAGCTTTATACTAGTGGAGACAGTGAGGTTCCCAGAATAAGCACTAGCATTGGGACCCACTAAAGAGTATTTCCTAAGTGCTAGGTCTACGGCAGCGGTAGTCACTGGAGACAATTTTGCCTCTAAGGGCCTATTTGGCAATGTCTGAAGACATTTTTCATTGTCAGGACTGGGAGACTGGTGCTACTGGCATCTAACAGGTAAGGCCAGGGATGCTGCTAAACATTCTAAGGTGTACAGGACAGGCTCCAGCAACAAAGAATTAACTAGCCCAAAATGTCAGTAGTACTGGGGTTAAGAAACCCTGGTCTCTAGTGAGGTTCAGACAGAACGGCAATGTTTAGTAAGACAAAACTCCTGCCACTGGCAAATGAATACTCTATTTGGGGGCGGCGAGGTGGGGGTGTGTGTTAGGATAAAAAATAAAAATGATCTCACTGTACAATACATAAGTGCTAATTACAAGGCCTTTATTATGCATCAGGTGCTGTAGAAGGAAAAGCCATTGCTGGGTTCTGTATCAGGGCAAACTTCATGTTAGCAAAGTGTATGTATGTTCAATCTTGAAAATATGAAGAGGCAAATAGAAAAGGGTATTTTAGGTGGAAGGTAGGAGGCAGGCAGAAATTCAGAGATGAGAAAGAATAGTCTTTCAGGGCAGTAAATAACCAGCCTGGCTAGAACAGGGTCTGTATGGCAGGGTAATCTTAAGAAAGAAATGATTTCATCTGTCATGTGTGATGATGGGGTGGATGAGTCCTGGCTCTGCCATGTCTTAGCTGGGTAGACATGAGCATGTAAGCTGTAAAATTAGGATATCTCTTACCTTACGGTTTTTGTAAAAATTATGACAAATTTCTTGAGTACTGTTCAATGGGTGGCAGCTCCTAGAACAAACATTGAGGAAGACAGATTGAACTTGAACTTTAAAGAAATGCTAGAGGATTAGTTGGACTTCAATGTATAAGGGGAGGACAGGATGAAAGTAATGCTTTAGATTAATAGGAACCTAGGTCGATGGTATACAGCTGGCCACTGCACTGTTCTTTTGACTTTTCTGAATAGCTAACATTTTGCAAAGTATAAGCTGTTCTTTTTTTTTTAAACTTGATCGATTTTTCCTGCAAGAATTTAGGCTCAATTGAAAACAGATCCCTGTTTGTTTGTTCTTTGTTATACCCTTAGAACAGTGCCTGACACACAGATGATCAATAAACTATTGTCCAAGTCCAGCTACAAAATAAAAAGGGCCAGAACTTTGGTGGTGACGGTTTGGGTGGGAAGATATGCAAAGATTTCCAAAAGCAATATAGATAGAATTTGGTGATTTGAGGTCGGGACAAGCTCTGAAAATGCAGTGTGATGAGAGATTGGTGGAATCAACTGCAGTTAAGTTAGAAAAGGTGCAGATCTGAGGAACAATGAATTGTTTAGGATACATGACATTATGGAGAGTACGCTAATGAAATGCAGCACTGAAACCTGACAAAAGTTTTAAAGCTGTTTAGCTGGAGGGGATTACCGAGGTTAGCAAATTAAATGAGGTTTCTCAAGAAAGATGAAAAGCCTATTCTCCCACTATTATGAAGAGCAAAAACCACACAATGATCTTTTTGTATGATAAACAGTGTCATTTCAAAATTAAGTAATAAATTGTTTTTGATGGTCTGGAGTAGAGTCACAAACTGGCTACTCAAAAGCTAATTTTACCTATAGATTGCTTTGTTTGGACTTTCAAAAAACTTTTGGCTGTTTTAAACTCACAGAAAGTCATTGTGAACATTTAGCAATCAAAAGCTACGTACAAATTCTTATTCTTTAACTCTACTGAAAACCAGGCAGATTTGACCACCTTTTGTACAGGCATAATTAGATGGAGCTGAGCATGTGTTGCTGCCTTTTAATAACTCCAGTTTACTATCGCATTTGATTGTTTCATCTGTGTTATCCACCTGGCCCCTGCAGGTATTATGCCTTTGTAGTTCCTGGTCTAGTGGTACTACGTCAGCATCAGTGACAACAGAAACAACATAACAGTAACAATGAGAACTCAGTTTCAGGCCCTGTTCTAAGAACGCCACAGAGATCATTCACTATTTGTGGAAGTTACTATTATTAAACAATTTTACATATGAGAAAACTGAGACCCAGAGGTTAAAAGACCTGTCTGAAGGTGAACCGCCAGCAAGGAATATAGGTGAGATAAAAGTCAGACTCAAATGAGATTTAAGTCAGATTTAAATGTTAGCCAAACAGTAGTAAATTACTCTATATGAACCTGAGTCTTTGTAAAAGGAGGCCTGTGCTCTTCTGTATGTACGTACACATAGACATGCCGTACCCTAAATGACTTTGGTTAGCTGAGTATCTCCTTTCTTCTATCTGTGCAAAGCTGGCCTATGGAGAACTCAATAGCTTCATTCCTCCCCATGCATGGCATTGTGTGGTGAGGAGGGCAGTTTGTAACGGTGAGGAGATGTCCTCTCATTTATCCCTAGAAAACATACAATGCATAGGTCAGACTGACTTCAAGAAATGTATGTTCTGGGAATCAAAATTGGTGCAGCCACTATGGAGGACAGTATGGAGGTTCCTTAAAAAACTAAAAGTAGACTTACCATATGATCCAGCAATCCCACTCCTGGGCATATATCTGGAGAAAAATACAACTCAAAAAGACACAAGCACTCCAGTGTTCACAGCAGTGCTATTACAATAGCCAAGACATTGAAACCCAAATGTCTACTGACGGATGACTGAATAAAGATGTGGTGTGTGTGTATGTGTATATATATAATGGAATAGTACTCAGTCATCAAAAAGAATAATGCCATTTGCAGCAACATGGATGGACTTGGAGATCGTCATTCTAAGTGAAGTAAGCCAGAAAGAGAAAGAAAAAAGCCATGTGATATCACTTATATGTGGAATCTAAAAAAAAAGGACACCAATGAACTTATCTACAAAACTGAAACACTCACAGACAAGAGAACAAACTTATGGTTACCAGGGGGTAGAGGCGGTGTAAGGGATAAATTGGGAATTCGAAAATTGTACCTCTTGGGGAGTGAGGGAAATGTTAGCTATCTTGATTGTGGTGGTGGCTTCATGCATTTATCAAAATTCATCAAATTGTACATCTGAAATATGTGTAGTTTATTGTATAGGAACCATATGACAATAAAGGCATTAAAAAAAAGTATGTTCTAACTGGAGGTATGCAATGTACTCAAAAGTTTTTAAGGACATTTAAAAAGAAACATGTGGGTGGGTATAAATGGAAGTTGTAGAGCATATCCAAGGCTGAAAGGCTGAGGGGACATAAGAGATCAGAATAAGGAGAGCCGGGAAAATCATTTGGCAGTGTTTTAGTTAGAGCTTGGAAGTGTATACACAGAAATGTCCACGCTAAGGGAACAGAGGTTTCCTGAAGGTCACACCGAGCACTCTGGATTCTCTCCTAGCATACCAGTGAACATCAAAGTTTGCACGACTAAAGAAACATTCAGTAGAATAAACATGGAACAGAAGAATCTGAAAGATCAGAAAGGACATCTGACTACATTGGAAAAAGTGAGAATCAGATTAGGACAAAAAATCAGCTCCTAAAAAATCCTGATGCATGAAAGCATAAAATTATAAGGCAGACAAGAATTAGGAAAAAAAAACCCATCAGTTGAGTCAAAATGAAAATGGCATAAACAGGGTACTAAAATCAAGAAAAAAAATTCTCTCTTTAACTATCAGGGATGACCACAACTTTTTTCCCTCTTTCTGACAACACATTTGGGAAACTTGAAATAATGGGTATAGGAACTTGCTTGCTTAAATTAAAAGAACATATACATCTGGGAAAGAAGTACTATAATAGGAAGAATGTGATGGAGAATTACTCTTTGTCACATTTTGATTCTAGAAAAATCTATTCATTTTCTGTGTAGCTATTTTAAAACAATCTTTTTTTTTTAACACTATACTACAAATGACATATAAAAGAGCAATCAATCATGAGTCAGTTAATGAACCTCAGTGTTTTTCTAAGTCTCTGCTAGATGCTGGGGAAAAAGAAAACTAGGATTTATTGAATGCCCACTTTGTGCTATGTATTACTGCTGGCTTTTGACTGCATTATTTCATTTCACCACTACAACTGTGTGAGGTAGGCACAATAAACTAGTTAAAGATGAATGTGAAGGTCAGAGAGATGAAATAATTTGCCGAAGTCCACACAGCTATTGGGTGGCAGGGCTGGTACTCAAATACTACTCTCTCGAGTTTCTGGCCATTCTATCCTCCAGTTGGATGAATGAAGTTCTGGAATGAAGCTAATCTGGGTTAAAATCTGGTCCTGCTACTTACCAGCTTTGTGGCCTGGACTAATTATCCTCTGTGGACTTCACTCTTCTGTAATATGGGGAGACAAAACCAATTTTCAAAGTTAATAGATCTAAAGTTGTGATGGAGTAAAGATGGCTAGAATAGCAGCATTAAAGCAGGTGAGCTGGGTGGGTGGTGGTCAAAGTATGGTGCTTGAAGGAGACTTCAGAGACAGTGTGGACTTTGAAGTCGGCATAAAGGGAGTGACTGTGGGAGTAGGTGGTAGGGATGGAGGAACAGGACATTACAGGCAAGGAAGCTAAGAAACTGAGTAACAATGAGAAATTCATGCAAGGTGATGTGAAAAATCTGCCTGAGTGGCAGACAGTGTATGTGAACACATATCTGATGCTGCAGAAATGCATCAAGAAGGCAAATAGTCCAGTTCCCTACCCATTCCATGTCCTGATATGACTCACTTACACTTAAATACTTCTGCATGAAGGTAGTTAGGTGTTCTGTTAACTGCATTTTAAAGAGTAAATAAAATAGTGAAGCACTAAGAAAAAAACTGAATTAAGTAAAACAGGAAATGTGAACAAAAATTTCCAGGTGATATTTACTATAAATAAACATCTATGCCTCAGCACTTCCTTCTGCCTCAGTTCTTCCCACAGCAAATACCACCTACTTTATTAGAGACCTTCTCTGACCTTCTTATGTAAAATCACCACCTCCCTGCACCCCCTCCATCATCCCACACTCTTTCCTTTCACTACTTTTCCTCATAGCATTTATTACCACCAGGTACACTATACACTATAGTTTAGTAACTCTTTAAGGTCTTAAGTACTCAATAAAAAGAATGGTTTCCCATTTTTACATTTAGAAAAGAAATTATGAACTAAGGTTAAAGTGAAGAAAATAAAATTTCTACTCTGTTGTTCTTTCCTTGTTACCACCTCTGAAGATGAGTGTTCAGTTAAAAATTAACTCTTACTTACTTTCTTTAGGGCTTATAGCCTATGTGCTCCTTGAATCCAATTCGCTGAGCTTCACAGTTCTGGGAAATGTACCTTGTCCACAACAGTCCATTCTAATCACAACCTACCACCTTCTAACCGCTGCAGTTGGAGAAAAAGCTAAAAAGAGTTTTTCCAAGCTGTCAAATTCAATTAATACTTTGGGGGGCCAGAGGGAGAGGAAGAGGAGAGAATAATATTTCTTTATTGATAATGACTTTATTGTTACTTATACTTAAGTTTTTAGACAACAAAAATAGAAAACATTTTGAATCAGCGTATGCCTGAAAGCCAAACATTAAAATGGTGGTCCCATATTCTTGAACCTGAACTTCAGCTAAAACGGATTTTATGTGCTTTTAAGGTGAACAAGTAAGTACAAGTCGTCTATCTAGTAAATAAGGTGAAATGCCTTGTCAGCAAATCTAAAATTTCAGAGGTGATATTTTATTTCAAAGGTAATAAATAATATGGTCACATATTAATTGGTGAGAGTTACAATGATGGAAACCCTTAAAATTCTTATAAAAAATTAGAATTATTTCAGTTAGGCTTGTCCACATTGCTCATGACTGTATGTTTTCCAACAACCTATAAATCTAAATTAAAAATTAAATACATATTAACTTACCAACAGTGATATAACTTCAAGGCTGAGAAAAAGCACTAATCACGAAGAATTCCAATTACATGTTAATCTAACAGTCCAGAAAGAAGAAATGTTATCAATGAAAGAAGTCCTAGTTATAAATAATATAGCTGTATATCTGTTTAAAGACAAAGATAAACCTAGCTTCACCAAAACACTTGTGAAAAAAAATACCCACCTATTTTGTTCAAGACTTAACATGAAACTTAAGATAATTCCTCTACTTTAAAAAAAAGGGTGACTCCTAAGGAAGGTTCATAGCATCTCATTAACAAAGCAAAAATGTTAAACTGAAATGATTTGTCTATTTTGGTCTTCAGTCACAAATAAAAAGCCACTAATAATTCATTATAATAATTCCATAAACAATTGAAAACATTAGCAGAAAAGAAATTTTTGTCAATGAAAAAAATCACTGATTCAATGAGCATTTGATCATTTTATTAACAAAATATAAGCAAGAATTACATCCCTCTCTGGTGAAACTTTTCAAATAATTTTACATGGAGGGTCTTGAGATGTATCAATAAAAAAAAAAAAGTTAAAATGAAAACTTTTTTTAAATGTACAAATACAAACCAGTACTTTATACAAGAATTCTCTATAAAGTTCGTCAATCAATGTAAAAAATAATTTGTTTCAACTGAATATAAGGCATTTATTTCAGTGTCTGTAATTTTGCAGAATTACTTCTTTTGCTTTGTTGGAGACTTTTCCCTTCGTCGGTCCTGATTTTTCTTATATACTCTGGATTGTTCAGAGTATCGGCTAGGTTTTTCCCATCGCCTCTCGGCACCATTCTGATACCTATCTTCATCGCTTCTGGAGCCCGAATGTTTTTTATTCTTTTCTCTTGACTTGGATCTATCTTTTCTTCTAAAATGTTCACTGTCTTTATTTTGGTGTCTGTGCTCATTTTCAGAGAAAGAGTTTCTTCTCTCTCCTCTTTTCTTTTTGGGCTCCCCATGCTTATGTTCCAAATCTACATGCATTTCTTGGTCTCTGTCATTCATGACTCTGCTGTAGCTATTTCGCTCAGAAGGAGCCCCTCTGTCTGAAGTGTACTTTGTGACGGGATCTCTTGAATCTCTGTCTCTGGGCTTCTCTGACCTCCTTTCTCTCTCAGTCCTCGATTCCTGGTGCCGCTGCTCTGGTCTCCTTTCTTCTTGTTTCCTATCGTTTATTTGTTGTTTCCTGATCAATTTATCTACTTCTTTACTTCTGGGGTTCCCATGTCCCTTCTTTCTGGTATCTTTAGCTGCATGTATAAAATGAAATACAGTTAGCTTTTATTTCAATCTTAATTTCATAGTTGAAAAATCACATTTATTGAAACATTATAGGCTTACTAATTCGGATACAGTGGATGCAGAGCCAAACTGGTTGAATGCAAAGTCTGATGACAGAACATTATACAAAATGTTTAGTGTTTAAGAATATACAATATATTAACATTAGCTGCCAACGTAATGTTTCAATCCTTAAACAGCAACTTTAAATAAACTATAGCAAATGTAAAAGTTTTAATGAAGTGACAAAAAATGGTACATTTCCACTTAAAAAATTTCATCCAAAACATAAATTCCAGCCCATGTGCATTATGTCATATATTATGTCAGATCTGGTACATAATTAATATACAATGATCACACATACCAGCAAAGTCTCTTCCTAAAAGATGGGTTGAGTAGATGACTGGGTTTGCTTAACAATATGAATCTATAATATTTCAAATAAAAACCTCCTCCTACAAAACAATAGGTCTGCTATCAGAGAAGCACTAACTGCACTAGCAAAGAAAAGCTTTGTTGAGATACACTCACAGGCTTTAAGAAAACCAAAAAGGCTTGATTGCTGAGTAAGCTCTTCTAAAGAATGCCTTGAAATTTTTAATTTTATTGATATGATCACAAAAATAAATTTTAGATAATTACAATGAGACATTTTACCATGTTAAGCTACAAAACAAGTTTAATCTCTTTATCTGTGTTATTTAGTTTGGGAACATCATCAAAGGTACTGAGATGACCAAAATTTCTGTCAAATTCATATGAATACAGAAAAAAGAATATATGGTGGAAAACTGCCTATTCTTGTCCTGCCGCCACCCAAACCTCATTGTTACCAACCTCTATTTCTCCTGCCAAATGCCTACCCTTGCACAGTCAGTTGGTTTGCCGCTAAGGACCTGTTTCTCTGGTTCCTATCAAGCAGCTCAGCTGAGCTGCAGCTACCCAAGCAGAAACCATCTGGCTCTGTGCAGAATCAACATCTCTCTGACCCTGCTGTACACCACTCTTGGTGCTTCACTGACACTAAAACCTGAGCCATATAATATATAATATGCGTCTCCTCTCTCTTTGGTGTTTGCTTTACAATTTTCTAATTTGGGGGAAGTTCATATGCTTTTATGCTATTTACTATTTTATTGATACAAGTGAAAGCTCTCTACTGAAACTGTATGATGAGGCAAATTAATTTTGAATCAGCAAGCTTCCTTATTGCAGCAGTTCATGCTGTGTTATCATCTGTTCTCAAAACAGATACCATGAAATAACAAATTCTTTTGAATTACAAGAAGTGAATGGTAAATGACCAATGTTAGTATATTTCAATTCAAGAATAAGACTTCCTATGAGCAAATGGAATCTTGCTCTAATAATATAAAGCAGTGAGAGTCCCCTAATTCTGGATGCCACATGGTACATAAAACACTTCGAAGTCAAACAAGGGTGTAAAGACTAACCTTCCAACCTACTATGGTGTGGGGAAAAGTGCTGCCTGTCTGAAATGCACATTAAAAAAACAAGAAATGACATGCATTTTGGACAATCAGACTATCTCTTATTCAGAATAAGAAACTATGATGGAAGAAAGCAGAGTTGGCCCTGGGGAAAACAACAGACCTTCTCAGAAAATGTACATTTGAAAAATCCTTTACTATAGTACTTCCCCTTCCAAGAAGGATGAAGAAGACTGTGGAAGACTAGTAATGCTGCTGAAAACAACTAGAAATGCCAGATAAAATTTTAAAATCTTCTGTTTAAAGGCACTAAAGATCTGGAACAACTTGGGATACTATAAAGAAAGGAAGCGAAAAAAAAAAAGAAAAAAAAAAAAGATGGGCGTATGTGAAAGAAACACAGGAGTCAACCCAAAGGAACTACTAATTGCCAAAGCTGAAATGATTTCAACAACACAATCAATGATAGCATAGAATAAGATAAATACCCATGTCCACACTGATAGAAATATATAGTTGAATTAATAAATAAATGAGGGGGGACAACTCCTTCTTACAGGAGAAATTCAATTACTAAATGTAGAAGAAAACAGACAAATAGAAAAACCACTGTTTGGCAAACACTACAGTAGTAAGGGTTGCAGATAAGATCCAAAGATGGATGCTAAAACTGAAAACTGCAAGTCAGAGGAGAAAAAGGAGATCTGCATAATATCAAATTATCTCCCCACAAGAGACTACTTCACACAGAAAAACAGTTCCCATGAAAAAATCCAGCAGACACCACTTTAGCCAAGTGAGCAAAGTTAATGTCATCAGTAAGACATATCAATATTATGTACTCCTCAATAAGGCACACTAAGAATAATACGTCATTTCTACGGTATTCTGGCCAAAAATGCATAAGCTCATTCTAATCATGAGAAAACATTGGACAGATCTCCATATTGAGGGACATTTTACAAAATAAGTGACCAGAGGACTTCATAAGGGTCAAAGCCATTTGAAACAAGGAAAGCCTGAAAGGAACTACCACTGGGGTAGAAGACTAAAGAAAAATACAATTAAATGCAATGAGGATCCTGGAACAAGACAAAGGACATTTGTGGGAAAATTGATGAAATTCAAATAAGATCTGTTGTTTGGTTAACAGTACTGTTCCAATGTTAATTTCCTGGTTTTGGTAATTGAACTATGGTTATGTAAGATGCTAACATTAGGGGAAGTTGGGTGAGGAATATGTGGGAATTCATGGTACTATTTTTTGCAACTTTCTTATAAGTCAAAAATTAGTTCAAAATAAAAAGTAAAAAATAAAGACACTGGAGAGCTGACCAAAAAAAAAAAGAGGACTAGAGGGGCCAAGATTGAAGAAACGGCAGAACCACAGAGAGGTAAGCTGATGCCACTTTCTCCATGAGCACCTGCTGATTCAGGGCTGCTGCTGAGGGACAGAGACCAGCAGAGCTCTGGTAGCCCTGCAGGGCTGGAGAGACAATATTGGGACTAGTTATTTGCAGTACATAATGTGACAAAAGATACATAACCAGAACACACAAAAGCTCTTACAAATCAACAGAAAAGAGAGCTCAATAAAAACAGGGGGCAAAAGACTTCAACAGCCACTTAACAAAAAGAAAATATCCAAATGGCCAGTAATATATAAAATAGTGCTCAACTTCATTAGAGATCAAGGAAATACAAATTAAAACCACAATGCAATTCATTACAAACCCACCAAAATGGCTAGAATGAAAAAGATGTCAATTAAAGTGTTAGTGAAGATGGGAGTTACTGGAACACTCGTACGTGGCTAGTGGGACTGTAAACTGCAACAACCACTTGGAAAACTGTTTGGCAGTATCTACATACAACCTACAACCCAGTGATTCCACCTTTGGGTACATACCCAACAGAAATACACACACACACATAAAATGTATATATATAAAAAGTGTCCCCACAAATACTATTATAAACATTTTTGGTGACTCTATATATATAGTATATACAAAGATACGTACAAAAAAAGATATGTACAAGAATATTCATGGGAATGCTATAAATTTAAATTTCCATTGAGTAAAAAGGAGAAATGTTAAATATGCTGTGGAATATTCATATAGTGAAAAACTATATAGCAATGAGAATGAATGAACTGTAACTGAGAGCAACAGTACAAATGAATCTCACAAACATAATGCTGAAAGATAAGCCAGAGTTCATAATATGTAATTCTAAGGTTAAAAGCTGGCAAAATTATTTATAGAATTACAAATCAGAACAGTAGCTGCCATGAGGCGGTGGATGGTAATAACTAGAAGAGAGAACAACGAGGACTTCTGTGGTACTGGTCATTCTTGTTCTGGGTGCTAGTTACATGGATGTGGTCTGTTTATGAAAATTCATAAAGTTGTTCACTTATAAGGTATGCACTGAATGTGTGGTATGTGTCAATCACATATATAAAGCTTCACTATTAAAAGTAAAAAATTAAAATTTCTTTAAAATATAAACATCAGAAAAGCTCCTGTAAACTAGATTGATATTATAAATGGCATTTCAGTCAACTCTCAAATAAATATCTGCAAATGGAATATCTTCATTCCTATGAAGAGGATTTCAGAAGGCAATCTTGGCATTATAAATGTTGAATTCAGTACAGACTGCAACAATGATAGACGATCATTTATACTATTAATCCGTGGCTTATAAATAACTGAACTCTAAAATAAATAAGCAATCAAATCACTCTCTTCCCTTGTAA
Organism: Camelus bactrianus; assembly: GCF_048773025.1. Taxonomy (NCBI): domain Eukaryota; kingdom Metazoa; phylum Chordata; class Mammalia; order Artiodactyla; family Camelidae; genus Camelus; species Camelus bactrianus. The sequence goes on from NC_133543.1 coordinate 59,589,969, forward strand.
ACACTACTAGCAGTATACTCATTGGAAAAGAGCATGATCAATTATAAATGAGTTTCAATACCTGAGGCCGAGCTCTGACTACTGGTGGACGAGGAATCGCTCTCTTCACTAGAAGACTCTGAACTGCTATCACTGCTGTCTGAGGCAGAGGCAGAGGAGTCAGACTCCGAGGAGGAGGATGCAGAAGAGGAAGAGGAGGGGGAGGATTTATTTGGCTCAACATCTGGTTTTTGTGCCACAATGACCTTTGGTGTGTTTTTGAGATGCTCACGCAATTCATCCCTAATTAAAAATATAATCTCTGTTAGATTCAGCTTTGAAGGCAACTGTGAGGTAATTTTATATGCTGAATAACATTCTGATAATAATTCTTACGTTAAACCTCCAAGGCCTATAGAAGTAAAGAAGTTGATGGCAAACCGAGTGTTCCTTGGATTATCACGGGGTAATAATCCTTCAAAGAATGGCTGTAGGGTTCTAAAAAAGAAAAGAAAAATGAACAAGAGAGAACAGACTGCTTCAGGATAAAAAGGCAGAGTCCTTTATATAGTCATTTTTCAGATTTTCTATATATTAATTAGTAAATGAAATACAACCAAGTAAGTGATTTAAAAATCATTTACTAGATTAGGATGCATGCTATTTAAATGAAAGTAGAGTCAAGTCATAAGTTACTAAAATTGATTTCTATAATTATACAACAGAGGTTTTTTAAAAAAAACTTTCCTAAACACACATAAATACTTGGAATACATATACATACACAACACATATAAACTTACATATACATACTTCTATTGTATACGAGTGTATATACAGAAAAGTAAAAAAAAAAAACCACTCCTCTGTTGTATACACATAAACATATGTATACTCAGCACTGTGCAAGGCACTAGGGGAGTGGGGAAAGCAGTCAACAAAAGAGAAATCAAAGATGAAGACTGTATATAATTACTATTTCTACGGAGGGGAAAAATAGAAAAACATTAACAATATAATGTGGTTTTGGACATGTGGTTTCGAGTGCTACACTGAATGGACTAACAAGTGGAGTCAGGAAAAGCATTAAATGGACCAACAAGTGGAGTTAGCAAAGTAGACCAATAAATCAGTATATGAAGCCAAGAGAAGGGGATGGATTGGCCCAGAGCAGGAAGAATCCAGGGCAGATTTGGCAAGTACTAGAGAGGCAGGCTCAAGGGAGAGAGAGGCTGAGAGGAGTACAGCAGAATGAGAAGAAAGTGAGAAGCCACTGTGAACAAGTGGTCAACAGTGTGAGTGAGACCAAGAGGTCAAGAGGCATGAGGACTGAGAAAGATCCTGCAGGTGGTCACTGAGAAAAATCTGAAAGGATTTCATAGTGTGAACGGAGTGGTAGCCAATGTGAGTGGGCAATGGGCAATCTGAATAAATAAGAAATAAGAAAGCTAGGATAGGAATTACATAATAGTCTTGAAACAAAACCCTAGTTCAGTATAGTAATTTGAACAGTTATATGATTGATATTCACCTGTATATATCCACAACTGTCCATTGATAATAAAAAATTATCACTCTAAGGTTCAAAATTAGGGTAAAACTGAAAATAAAACTACAAATATCCATTACTGGAAAACTCCAGTGAGCATGCAAAAAATAATTTGTAAGTTCTAACTAAATTAAAAGAGGCATTAATTCTGCCTTTTCTCTACTTGAACTAAACCATCATTAAAAGTTTCATGTTAGATGGGATTTCAAAATTGTAGAATAGATAAACAAGATTATAATATACTGTATAGCACAGGGAAATATACACAAGATCTTATGGTAGCTCACAGAGAAAAATATGTGACAATTAATATATATATGTTCATGTGTAACTGAAAAATTGTGCTCTACACTGGCATTTGACACAACATTGTAAAATGATTATAAATCAATAAAAAAGTTTCATGTTGTCCTGTGCCACATAGAACATGAGGTTCAGAGCAGTGACTAACGGATGAAGAATGTCCTAAGAACTTAACTTGTATTTTTACTGAGAGTGGACTTACATCTGCTAAAGTAGGGGAAAACCTTTGAGGGCAGTAAGAATAAAAAGTGCTTAATAATCAACTTACTCATCCTTTAATCTTGCATTCAGTTTAGGAAGACCCATGTATTCACACAGTTCTTGGAAAAATATTTTAACAAAAATTCTACTGGATGATGTAGTGGTTTCTTCACTCAGCTTTATACATTCAAGCACCTGAAAATTAAAATTAAAAGAAGGCAATTTTATTTTGGTGTTCAAAGGACATAGATGGTCAAAGACTAAGTAACCAATATTTATAATTTTAAGTGTCCCTTGAAATTATGACTTGGTTGCATCTTCAATCAGAATTATCTCTAAACATCTTCCCTTATGCTGATATGTACTGTTTCTTCAAGAAGTTTAAGACTGCTTCTCTATACTAATTTTCAAAATGTTAAGATGCTATAGAAATAGAGTTCATTCTCTTATCTTGAGTAACGTGTTTTTTTTTATGGCATGGAGGATATTGTCTCTAGCATATAATGCTGAAGCAATGATTACTTGCTCCTAAAACTCACTCATCAAAACGTGGGTGTGTGACAAATTGGGGCAAAATGCCACTTAAAGCATTAAGCTATTGTTTTGTACAGCACATTTAGTACACAATAAGAGTTAAGACAGAGTGATGGCTTGTTCTGAAAACTAAGATTGGAGCTTAAAAATTGAAGCTCACAGAGAGATATTTTAGGATAAATAAAAATAAAAGCAACCTCCAATTTTTTATGGATTATGTGTTCTAGGATCTCATTTGTTTCAGTTGTTTAAAACTTTGATTTCATTTTCCCGAAGAAGGGAGAAAAGTAAGTAAAATAATTATGATTAGCTTCTTGGGTTGGCATATAAATGCCTATTAAAATAGCTGAATACACTTAGTACTTAAAGTATTAAAAAAAAAAAATCAACCCAGTGTTTATAAGTTCAATGATGGGGCTTCATTCTACCACTGGGTTGCAGTATTCTACAATATGATCATCTTTTTCCTTTCTTCTTGAATGTAATTTCTTTCAATTTTTTTAGCAATTTTGTTTTTCTTATAATCTATCACTTTTTATTTTGTATTATCACTATAGACATCTTACCTCTTCTTTTACATGGTATTAAGTTCCTTCAAAGCAGGGACTATATATATTTCATTTTGGATGCCCAGTATCTCTTTCTGGGCCTACAATTGGTGACTTAAACAAATCGTTGTTGAATTAACAGTAGATGTACAATTAAGTGACAGCTTAATGTAGTTCATTCCAGCCCAGTGTACATATGTCCCCATCAAGAATGTCTTTCCTTGTTCCAACTATGACTATTGGAACTCCTCTCTATCCCTTACCCAACTCCAATGTCTGCTAAGAAAAACACACTTTGCCAGAACAATCATTTCTCTCATCCTAACTAGAGGAACTACTAACCATTATTTCCTCAGGAAACAGGCAGTAAACTCAGAGGCTCATGAGCCATCCAACTATGGATTCATGTGGATATCAGTGTGCATGCACATGTGTGTATACAGAGAAGATGAAAATCTATGGTTTTCTCTGAAAACACTCCTAGCCATCACTATTAAAAAGCACCGTAATGTTCGGACTGTTAATATCATCCAGGATGGTATTTCTTACACTCATATATTACACTCATATACTTAGCTTTTTGATCCCATGTTATATGAATATAATCTCAAAGACAGCCATTATAGAACAAGTTTGCGACACAATTCATTTTAAGTACATTTCCTACATAGGAAAAGTTTGGCTATGTTATACTTAATATCTATTTCAGAATAACAGGGGATTAGGAAAGAAGTACAAATATTGATCCATCTACTTACACTCCATGGAAGTGAATCAGTGTATAAAAGGTGAGCAAACATCTTAGCAACATTTCTCAATTTGTTCGTTTCCAAGCGATGGATGGTATCATATTGTTCTTTGAATATACTTTCAAAAGACTCCATGTATTCTTTTTTTAGCATGCAAAATCGCTAATAAATTAAAAAAAGTCAAAACCATTATTAGCATATTAAGTCCTCCTAGATTTATTCCATCAAAAATTAATAAATATTTAGTATATTATATCACTCAATCTTTTTGTGCTGTAGGATGGGTATTCAAAATATGAAGTTAATACGTATCACTGCATCTACCTGAGATTTATATGCTAAAACAAAATTATACATGTAGCTGATCAAAGACACACACATTTGTATACTATAAATATACTTCTCTGTGGGTTGAGTTTGGATTAAAAAAATTACTTTAGTTCATGCTTTATTTGTGCTGCCTGAACACGTACTTGACTTTAGAAACTGCTGTGTAATCGTGAAAAGACAGCATTTAATTGTCCTCTTTGGGAAATCATTACAAAGCATGTAGAATTTCCCAAAGTTCTGCAAGAGTGATACGTGATGTAATGTTAAAAAGAAGTGGGAAAAGAGGAAGCTGCAGAGTGGGAAACCCAAGGAAGGGGAGAACAATTTGCTTTCAGCAAAGATACGTTATATTAGACTAGACCACAGACAGACCTATTAATTCATAATACTTAAGTGAAGAATTCCCTTTCTGATTTCATTAAAATCCAACAAGAAAAATGAGGCTGGAACTCACCCCAGCTAATAAGCCAAAAAATTTCTCGTATGTCCTTTGTTGGGCACAGCAATCAAGTATCATGTTGCAAAGTTCTTTCTATTTGGAAAAAAAAAAATGACATTAATGATTCAAAACACAATGCATTGATGCTATATGAAAGAGACAGCATGAATTTTTAAATAAGGTTTTAAAAAACACAGAATTTCTAAAACTTTGTGCACTTATTTAGTTATGAAGACAAGTAAGAAATTCAATCTATGTCAAGCCTATAGTTTTTTAAAAATCTTCTGTTTGACAGAAATTCCATAGTCATTTATGTTAATTAGACTGATTACAAAATTCTAAATTCAGATTAGTATGAACTACTTCAAGAAAACCTAGTATGTGAAACAGATACATCAAAAAGAGACTGAATATACTGTATTCTAAAAAGATTCTATACAGAAGTCTTTTAAATATAGATCACCAATATGACATCTAACTGTGCTGTCCAGTAAGGCAGCCCCTAGCCACTATTGTAGCTATTTAAATTTAAATTACTTAACACTACGTTAAAATTCACATTTTTTAGTTTCTCAGTCATGCTAGCCACATTTTAAGTATTCGAAAACCACATGTGACTAGTGTAGTGGCTACTGTACTAAACAGCGCAGAATATGAATACTTCTATCACTGCAGAAAGTTCTACTGGACAGTGCTGTTCTAGAAGATGATAATCTAGTTATAAAACTTTCTATTCAAAGGCCTCACTTCACAATGTTTGGTTATTTTTGGATATAATTATATTGCTAGATTATTACTTAAGATTAGTCACAAGCTGCCTCAATTAAAATGTTTATAAACATGTAAGTTCTGAAGAGATGTACTTTGTCAAAATGTAATACAGTACTAAAAACTTCTATGAGGCTTTTCTGAGTTCTACTATATAATGTTAATTTGACATATTAAAATGCATTTTCAACTTTTGCTACCAACATTGTATTTTATAATAACAATAGTTAATAAGGTTTTAAACAATGTCACATAGTAATGTACTGACAGCATTGCTAATAAAGTCAGCACTACCTGCAAAACAAATTACTTTCTTCCCTAGACTAAATGCAAATTACAAGTTATTCCCTGTGGCTTATAATAATTAAATATTTTAACATTTTAATTAAACACTATAGTGATTTTAGGAGAGTCTTTGCAGTGGATGGAAATACATGCACTAAGACACTCTTCCAAATGTTATCAAAATATGATGCTGTTAGTTCTAGAACAACTATCCTCTGGATTAATATTAATAAAATTTATAATGACTTAATTATATTCCTCAAATAATGTGACAAGGTCATACCATAACTTCAGTTCAATTATAATTTTAAAGGTTAACTGACTAATTTATTCTCTTCCAGTGACAACACATCAAGTAGCACCCATAATACAAACAGGTACACTATTATTAATATGCCAATAAATAAACTTTAAGAGGGAAAAATAATTTTTAAAATTTGAAAAGAATAATCTTTTCTCAAAATTCCATTATATGTCATTTTAAGAATTAATCTATATATTAGAACAAAGGTTGGGAGACTTCTTCTGTAAAAGGCCAGACAGTAAGTATTTTAGGCTTTAGCAGTCATATGGGCTCTGCAGCTAGTCAATTCTCCTGCTACAGGGCGAAAGCAGCCACACCAATAGGCATGGCTGTATTCCAATGAAACTTTATTTACAAAAATGGGCAGTGGGCCTGGGCCACAGTCTGCCAATCCCTATAACAGACCATATTTGAAGCCTTAAGACAAAGGACTTGCACCTAATAGTAACTTTGCTGAAATGGTCAAGAAGATCTTTTAGAAGAACTAGAAACCAAAGAGCTTATCAGAGCTGATACATCCACTCTGCACCTGTGCTGGGTCTATCACATGTAAAGCAAAGTGTGAAAAACAAGACCCTGAAACCCATGGCTCAGGGTCCAAGGATCTAAAATCTAGATGGGCAAGAAGCAATATACATAAGAATACAACTAGAAAAAACACCCAAGATAGCCTTTTCAATCTGGTCTTTACTATCCTTGGCACTAGGATTCCATGATACTTTGAATAGTGAAGCATACCGAGTTACAAGACTATGAGCTCCATGGGCCAAGAGGAGGTTAAAACGTGTTTTATGGATCGCTGAATCCCTGACACCTTACAGAGTCCCTGACATATAGTATATGCTGAATATATTTTTGTTAAATGAACTAATGAATTTAAAAAATGGTACATACTCTTCTATATCCAATTAAAGCAATGTAACAACATGTATGGTGATCTTTCTAATTTCTGGGGCAAAGAATGCTTTAGTGCATAAAGCAGACAAACTTAAAGAACAAACTATTGTATGTAAGCCACCATTTGAATCACTCAGAAATCTATGTAAAGTGTCGTGGTTCAGGGAGAATTCCTCCTTTTCCCACAGCCCATTCAAGTAGCCAATTTAAGTCACTGGAATGAGTAGCACATATGAAGCACCCTAGGACTCTTAAGTTTTTAGAGTTATTTAAAAATTTTAGAAAATCTACATTTAAAAAATGAATATTTAGTACTGAGTTATTGTTTCAATTCATGAAACCTATTAACTGTCTTAAATATTTTTATAATAAAAAAAGTATTAACTTACTGTTTGACTCTCAGGAAACTCCATTTTCAGCAATTTGTGAGCACATTCTTCAAAATCTAAACTGTAGAGATAAAATGGTCACAATAGTTAGGTTAAAAACTTGAAGCATAGTTAAACTGTAGCACTCTTTCATACACGAGAATCTTACTTTGATCATTGTTTTAAATAATTATTTTAAACTATAATTTCATACTCTTGTATTGTGGATATAAAAAAGACACAGCTCTTAACTCTACAGAGAATGAAGTACTGGCACATATTACAATGTAGATGAATCTTGACTTCTGCTAAGTGAAAGAAGTCAGACAGAAAGACATATAGTATAATTCCATTATACAAAATGTCCAGAATGCGCATAAATAGACACAGAAAGCAGACAAATTTTTATCACATTGCTAAATATTTCCACTTCTCTCTGATCCAAGTCAGGAAGAGGTGGAAGATGTTCCAGGAGCCCAGTATGACATCTACTGCTTAATCACCACATTTATAAGTTATCTTGATTCACACCCAAACACAGGGCTTCCACATTATATAAAAACTAAGTATAAAAATAGTAAATAGCTAAAATCACTTACAAAGAAAAAAAATTCTTTTTGTATAGTATTCATATAAATTGCATGAAAAGTATTTTCAATATGCTTCACTTAAATTATCAAACTCAATGTGAATTTCAATCAGGAATAATCCTAATATCATTTGATAACAGCAGTATAAAATAATCTGAAATATAATGATTATGCATTTAGTTTTATGGTTCATCTGTATTCCTCAGCTTCTGTTACTTACTGGATTTCATAAGCACAACAGGGGTAATAACCCAGGATAGTAGAATGGAATTAAAATAAAAAACTAAAATGAAAAAAAGAAATCTATCAAGAAAGAGCTTTTATAACAGACAATATTAAACAGTATCTAGTACTAAGTTTAAACTAACTGTAGCTGATAAACCTCAGTAATATAGCAATACCAAAGAGTATTTTAAAAGATGTGACACTTCTTTTCTAGTTTTGTTTTTAAAAAAGTAGAATTAGTACTCAGGAAAAAAATCCTGCAATTTCTGAAAAACAAGTCAAGTAGCTGATGGAAAAATTTTACAACTTTCTTTTTATCTACCAAGTGAAGTATCAGGGAGAAGGTATGACAATCTATTTTTCTTGTTCCTGTTTTATTTTAAAAGTATTGGGTGACTCCCTACACGATGACTGTTTCAGAGCTGCACTAAATGTTAACATTAAATGAACTAAACTTGCTTGATATTTGAAACCAAATGAATTTCAGATTTAACACAGATTAATAATGACTGAGGGAAGGATAAAGAAAAAAGATTTTCCATGATTCCAGTTTTCAAATTGTATTTACAAATGGTTTATTGATGTCTCCAATCTAAGAAACTTCAAATTGTTGAAGATATTATAGACCCACCTCCCTCTGATGCTACAGCTTCAATAATATAACATCAGACTGGAACATCACTCAGGACTATCTAATCTTCAAAAGCAAAGCTAATGGTGTAGTTTTATGTTTTATGTAAATAGAAGAACACTGTTGAAGAAGCCAGAACAGTAAGAAGAGTACTGGTGAGATCAGTCAACCAGTCTTCAAGGAAAGGAAACAAAACAAAACAAAAACCTCCCAAATAGTTCAGTTGCCAGATGCCAGAATTTCTATTCACAAGATTTCCATAAGTGAACAGTTTTTATAAATAATCTAACCTCCTCACAAGATAACCACTGCTGATATGTTAATGTGTTATTTCTAGAATCTGCCTATTTATACAGTTAAGATAGTACTACTGGCTTGGTACTATATAGTGTATATTATTAGTTTTTATTCCTACCCAACATTAAATTAGACCACTTGCCCACATCAATGCTAATTCTCCATTAACCTAATTTTCAATAGTGGCATAACTGGAAATTTTGATTATTTATATTGAGCAGTAAGACTGTTGTTCTCTCTCTTTTTTTTGCACTGAGCAATTCTGTGTATAATTCTGTCAACATGTATTTAAGAAATATAATGAAAAAGAAGGGTCAAATGGCAATTACACCAAGCCACCGATTCATGCTACCAAAAGGCTTCCCATAAAGAACATACCAACTTAAATTTCCACCAAAAATCTTTACATGTATCTAACTGAAATCATTATTAGTACTGAGTACTGTTGCTTTAAAAAAAATAAAGTAAATCACTTCAGCTGTTTTAATGACCAACAATATTACTTATTCATCTAGATTGATATCTGTTTGCTAACATTTTTCATGTTTTATAATCCTATTACATGAGTCTCCCAACCATGTCCTTTAAATACCTGTTTATCAAAGTCCCTGTGTTTCTTTCCTAAAATTATTTTTAATAGGCATTTAGGGGTGGGGAGCTCTTAGCAAACTGACACATAAGGCAGCAGTTATTGTACTGTTACTAGAATTGGTACTATTACATAATAGTGGCTGTCACTTGTCTAATGTTTTAGTTTTTCAAATCCTTGTATGTGATTCAGAGATTACTGAGGTTAGATCAACTAAAAAACATATTTCTTTTAAATAATCATTCAAAGAGCTCCATCATAACTCTTCAAATTATAACAGTATTAAAACAGTGAACCTGCTGTTTACAACTGACTACTGCTGAATTTCTTTTAAAAAAGGACAAATAAAAGGTCAAACTCTAAGAATAGCTACCAATGACAAAAATTTCTCATTTTCCACTCTAAGTTTGTATAAAAAAATTTAATAGTTTTTTCTTTCAAGCGAAAGGCAAAGAAATATGTAAGGATAAACTAAAAAAATTTCTAACCAATGTTTTGCTGTTTAACATTTCTCTTTTTGAAGATGAATCTAAGCCAAAAAGTTTTCAGACAGAATGAAAACAAGATGACTCCTACTTATGAATCATTTTTGCTATTACATCATACTAAATGGAAATATACAAAACTTGGTAACAAAACAAAACTGAGAAAACATTCCTTCTCCAGTGTAAAATATCAACACTGGGCCCACTAAATCAATAGGTTGATTCCTATTCAAAACGACAGCTGTACTAAGCATTTAATATTTTCATTTATTCCTCTTTAAAACCAAATTCACAGCCTTCAAAGAGAATAGGTTCTTTTAACAACATCATAGTAGTTCTTGCTTAACATTACTTTAGAGAGTCCTCAAAACTTTCCTAAGTTTAATTCCTACTTCCATTTATATTCATTTCCATCTGCAAAACAAATCAGTGTCCAAATGTTATCACAACGGTGTTTCTCTGCTTAGAACCAGAGTTAGAAACCAAGTTAGAAAAAAACTAAATGTTAACCTTCCACTACACAATTAAATATGATGCTAGCTCTGTAGCATGGAATTGCTTCCAGGTTTTTATTAGTGATATTTAACTATAAGAAATGACATAGCTAAAAAAAAAAAATGTAATTAGTTGATAGTTAAATAAGTAAAGAAAACTTGCTCTTGAAGTGAAGACCCAACAGTAGGAATCTATTAACAGGGTCTTGGGAGTAGATGAAGGATGGGAGTAGGGAAGCAGGTAGTTTGAGAATCCCTGCAGTGGTATTCAGTTTTCTGCCTTCAGGTTCTAAAAATCTCATTTCCTTGTCTGCCCCCTATTGAAAATAAGGATCAACTGAGCTACAGTATCTTACCTTGACTGAATAGCAAGATAAATTGTACGACGAAATGAGACCAGATTAATTTCTGTTTTGTCATGAATAGTCACCTTTTGTCCTGAAATCAAATATAACAAAATTATAAAACCACAAAAACAAATGTGAAGCACTGAAAATGTATCCCTATACAATATTTTCGTAAATCTACTTAGAATCTAATTTAAAAATACTCTTTCCTATAGTATAAATGAATATTTGTAGAATTCAAAGTAACCATTTCTAGTCTTTTGCCATATTTTAGAGTATTTTAGTTAAGTTTTGTCAGCTCAAAGAAGTCCAGAACTCATCAAGGAAAATTATTTTAGTTTCTGTGTTACCTGCTCATTTAGACATTATAAAAGGATGCACTAACACGGTTGTTTGGTAAAACATTATTTCTATATTTATAATCAGCTATCATGATTATTTGGAAGAAAACGGTAACTTATGGATAGAAGTTCAGTGTCAGAGAACACTGGATCATCATGACAGGTTGGATGGGCCCAATACAAGTATGAGTATTTGTCAAAATTTTCTCTTATCTAACACATGAAAACTTTCTTTAAATATTTAATAGCTTTCATTTGAACAGTATTTTCACATAAAACAAAGAAGTTCACAAGTTAAATGTAGTGCATGGTTAGGAGATGTTTTAAAAAAGGAAGACATTGGAAAAAATTAAACTTATTGTTATAAAATATTTTGTAGAAGAGCTATTATATTACACTCTAAGATAGAACTAAAATATATTATGTCCTAAAAAGGAAAGATATGTTTAATATTTTCAAATATGTAACACAAGTAAATAATAACCAGTATATGTATGTTCTGATGTTTTAACTGAGACTTAAGCAAAATAAAGTTCTGGGCTTAGTTTCCTGTGAAATAATATAACCAAGCTGAAGAGGTAGAACATCATGCCTGCTTCTGTACAAATATAGCTTTTGGCCTCCTCGCTCTATTTTTCCAAAATGAAGAGCAAATATCTAGTCATTCTCTTCTGTCACATTCATGCCAAGGTAACATAAATCACATGCACTCAACATGAAGGCACCATTTTCAGAGTTTATAATCAAAGACAGAAAGTGTCAAATTAAAATTACTGATATTAAAAAATGAATTTCCTTGTTTAATACTTTTAGAGGAGGGTCTTTCAACCTTGCCAATGCTGATATTTTGGGCTGGATAGTACTACATTGTGGGGGGCAGTCCTGTGACTTGCAGGAGATTTAACAGCATCCCTAGCCTTCACCTTACTAGAAACCAGTAGCATCCCTCCCAACCCTCCATAGACTGAGAATCACTGTTTTAGAGGATTACATCAGATTAATTTGAGAATATTTTACAGTATTATTTGAGTAAGCTGTACTTTTACCTTCTTCATCATCATCTCCCTCCTCCTCCTCTTCTTCTTCCTCCTCTTCACTACTTCCTGCATCTTGGTCTGTGTTTGAGTCACTATCTCCTTCATCAAGAATTTCTAAAAGAAGAAAGTAAGTTTAGGAAGTAAGTTTACTGATGAGCAAGTGAGACAAATGTGTCCCATTCTGAGGAGATAATTCTCACTTCACTGTAACCCACAGTGGTGTACAACCAACAAAGATGATCACACAGGCCTCATATTATTGCCTACGTAGTCACAGAGCAATGTAACTCATTTGACTAGAGAGAGCCGTATGTATAATTCTTCTGCTAGACAGAAAGTGGCTATGAAACAACTAAAGCATGAGAAGAACAAAGAACAAGTGGATGAAAGTTTTCCAAAAGAGCAAGAACACTGGGAAAATACATTAGAAATGGAAATTAGCATATTGGAGACAAAATATTATAAGTTCATCATCAGAAAGAAGATAATCTATCATGAACAGCTTGGGCTAGATACAGAAAACAAGAATTAGGCTAAGAATGTTTTTTGAAACATAAGAGAGAAGGAAAAATTGCCTAATTTAGCATTCACTTTAAATAAATAGTAATGAGATTTTTATTAAAATGTATACCTATTAAATAAACATTACAATCAATCCACAGAATTTCTGTATGTAAAACAGAAACTGAAGTTTAAAAGCGTTTAAGAAAATTGGTAAGATGAGTACTTCATTGGATTATCACCTCGTTAAAATATAAGTCACATTCAGAACTGGATGAAAACAGTGATGTAAATAAGAGACTACATAAGGCCAGCTATCATGTTAATAGTAAGCAAATGACAAAACCTAGAATCATATTTTGTCCAATGGTGTGAGCTTCATCAGCCTGACAAAAGATTTTATGACCCTGGCCAACAATTCACTTTTGCATTTTTATTATAATCAGACAAGTTTTAATACAGTTTTGGGGGCAACTAATTTTTAGAAAAATTCTAATTTCTTTATATTTAACTAAGTAGTATAAATCAGGTGCCACATATAATAATGTTAGCAGAGAACTTCATACTATGAGAAACAAATCACTTTATAAAAATGGACAGTTGTCATTCAGCCCTCAGCTGACATACCAATCTTATTTCTAACAAATGTGATTTTAAGAAATGATCTGAAGTGTCTAGTTTATTGTTATATAACACACTACGCAGACCTTTAAAAGTGGAAACTATTTAGTATTCAATAGTAGGAAGACAGGCACTCCTGCTGTTTTCCCAAATGCTGTAAGACCTAAAACACAAGTACACCTGGGTCACTCTAAGGTGCTAATTACTAAAGCTGTGCACACTTCCTGCTGTGGCCATGTTTTTTTTTTAATGCCAGCTCTAGAAGAACATTTTATGAAACAATGAAGGTCAAATGGATTGTCTAGTCGTTTACATCATCCTCCCCTCATCTCTTCACTTTAGGATCGATCTACTTACTGAAATCACGTAGGCAATGACAATTGGATTTCATTAACTGAATAAAGCAATGGTTTCAAAGAATGGTCTGTGAGTCCAAAACTATTTCTTAGTAATACCAAGATACTATCTGCCTTTTCACTGTGCTGACATCTGAAATGGTGATGCAAAAGCAATGATGGTTAAAACTTGCTGCATCCTGAGCACAAATCAAGGCATCAAACTGTACTGTCATTGTACTCTTTACTGCCACATTCTTGTACTGGGGAGAAAAAACCACACACACACACAAACCAGTTTCATTTAAGAATGCCCTGAAGAAAAAATAGAAAATTATTAATTCTGTTAAATCTTAGCCCTTGTGTATAGTCATTTATAACAGTCTGATTAAGAAAATATTAAGTTCATATATAGCACTTCCTTAAAGACAGATGTACACTGGTGAGGGTTATTTCAAGAAAAGGCACTTGGGTGACTGAACTGAAGAAGAATTAGCTATATTTTTCATTTTTACTTGAAAGAATGGCAGGCAAACTAGAGTTGTTAGGTATTTACCATTTTCTCACATATAAACAAATCGAAACTGTCATTTCAAGGAAAATAACCAACAGTATTTGCCACCATGATAAAATTGAGACTCTTCAGATAGAAAAGCAGAATTTTGGAAAACTTGAGGCCAAACCTGTGAGTGTGGGAACTTTCTAAACCTTAGACTCTTCTGACAATATAGGTGGTAGGTAATATGAATAAATGTGATTTCTTGATATATTAATATTTTGATACTGTCAACATAATAAAACTTGGAAGATGTGAATAACTCAGTGAATCAGTATTTTCCAAATGACCAATGCAACATGTTACGAAATCATGCCTTGGTAAAAGATCCATTCAAAGTGACAGGGCAATGAGTTTTAATACTAACAAAGTATGAAAATCCAAGAATATTGTTTCAGGTTTTACAGTACAGTTAATCTTTAAGAAACTACTAGTTGTTAAATATTAATCGACATAGATTAAGGAGGAATATACACAATTATAATTCTGAAAAGGCTATTAAAATACTCCTCCTTTTCCAACTACATATCTGTGTGAGGCTAAATTTCCTTCACATATTTCAATCAAAACAACCTATGGCAACGGATTGAAATGAGAAACAATATGAGAATCCAACTGTTTCCTATTAAACCAGACATTAAACTGTACAAAATATATAAAATATGCCATTCTTCTTCTTAAATTTGTGTTATAGTTATTTTCATAAAAATATGAAACTTAAGTGAACATGTACTAGGTTTATTATTGTTATTTTTGAATTGCTCTTTTTAAAAATATATTCCCAGTTTTAATTCCTTATCAGTAAATGTCAACAGTATAACCCACATAAACAAAAGCTCTTTGGAGTCCTCAATAATTTTTAAGAATGTAAAGGGATCTTGAGACCACAGATTCTAAGCAGTGCTGTAATAAAACTACTTTCCTGGCATTGGCCAAATGCCAACCATCTAAAGAAATGGATGGGGAATTCCCAAGCTAAAAAAAAAAAAATTGTATCAGGTATAATAAGAATTCTACAAAATCATGTAGCATCTTTCATGGAGACTGTAAAAAAAGTTCATAAGAAAAGAAGAAAATGGGTTTAAGGGGTTTCTCCCTATTTGGAAACAAAAGTTATAAAAGAAAAACAGCATCTAAGGAAAGAAATCTATTTATTGGCCCAGATTTTTAGGCCAATGTATAGAAAGGGGAAGCTTCTTACATCTCTACTTTCCCCTTCAACATTCCACATCTAAGCCTGACTAGAGCACAGAATGCAGGCGATGACAGAGGTCTAGGTCTCTGCTCTCTCTTCTGAGGAGCTTTCAGAGTTTTAAGTATTAGTCAGGTAAAATCACAACTTAAGAGAAATAGATCTATAGAATTGTTATATAATTACGATGTATAAAATAATAAATATAATTATATAATAGAATACAGAATGACGTAAGTGGCTCTGAATATTAACTTTAAAAGAAAAATAATGAAACACATGCGAAAAAAACAGTATCAATGTCTAAATATATGCTCTGTGGCAATACAAAGCACTGTATTTTACACAAACAAGTAACATTTACTCCTTAACTCAGACAAGTATCTTGTTCTAGGTCACTTAGCTAGTAATGGCAAAAACAAAATACAAACCAATGTCTGTATAAAGATAGTGCTTACAAAATACTTATGATGTACAAATGATAATAATCAATTTATCCCTTTATTAAGCACCAATACCATATATAACATGGTGACTGATTTCATCAGAAAGATATCAACCTGCCCTCAAGAAATAATAATATATAGAACTCTATAATAAAGTATAGCACTTAACTGAATATTAAATTGGGTGGCAATTTAAGCAGTAATTCTTAAGTGGTAGTGAATTTAATAATGGCCACCAGTAATAAATGAGTATTTCTTAAAAGGAATAGAACTTAAGAGTTGTATGATTTAAAATAGAAAAAGGAGAGGAAAAATGAGTTAAATAATTTAGAATGAAGTAATACCACAGATAAGCGTTAGAAATATAATACATGGGCAAACAGTGAAGAGAATGGCTTCATAAGAGCAAAGATTTCAACAGGTGGGGGTCAGGGAGCTATACCTTTCTATCAGTATTATATAATTATATAAATTGCTTCTACTTATCCAAAAGAAATTATTTTGCAAAAATCTACATACCCTTCTTAATAGCTTTGTACTTCTCTTCATTCTCCATAAAATTAGGATCCATCTTGAAAACATCTTAAAAAAATAAATTAAAAGTTAGTGTTTATTTTCTGTATTTACATTTGTTTGCACTACACTTCCCAACACTCACCCCTGACTTACTAAGAACATCTTCTGGATTATACTCATCTTCCAGAGGGAGCATATGGGTGAACTGATCATCTTCTTCTACTAAGTCAAGCCCTTCTAGGATAACAGGGTGGTCCTTGAATCCATCCTTCCGTACAGCAAACATGACTTCAATCATATACTGAACTCTTTTGTCAATTTCAGACTCATGGAGAATGTTTCGAAGGCGTTCAAATATAGCTAAACAGAAAGATAATAAAATAAGCAATATATATTATAATCCTCAAACAAGAGCTCAATATCAAACCAAGAATACAGACTTACCATTGATTCCTCTTGGTGACACCTGGGTTAATTTGAGACCACATTCCTTGAGAAAACCAATAGCTACTTCAACACTATCATCTGTTGGTCTTTCCAGAAGCAAAGTGAGCATCTCTAAGCATAAAACTTCATGTGCCTTAAATAGAATGAAGACATATAGAATAGAGATAATGCTTTACATACAATTAGTATACTATTGATAGTAATTTAAAAAATCAGTAAATCTAGTTTTTGCAGTGATAATATTGTACATATGATGAACAAAGTTTCATAATGTATATAAAAACACTCTAAACATAGGATACACTTTTTCTTTTATTCCGTTATGCATCTGTGAAGAATTTCCTGATGATTTTTCCAAAATTTTTAATTTACTACACTGAATACAACTATTTGATTATATCCAGAAGAAATACTTATATTTTCTATATAAAAATATGTATTATCTATAGAATATGTCATAACTTATCTCAAAATACAAGTTAAAAATCATTTACTAATTTTTAATCTAAGGTATTTCATAATCACCATATGAAGAACAGTATATGATTCTTTTTATAAGACCCTCCTTCATGACCACAACTCTATATCCATTTCCCAATCATTCTATCAGCAACTCTGTTACCAGGTAGCTCTTAAGTTACATGAATACTAACTTTCTCAAAAAATATCTTTCTAGTAGTTTATTGTTTGCAATGACAGTTGTGAACGCTTTTTAAATTAAATCAAATTCTTTATACTGGCCATGGTCAAAATTTAGAATTTTATAAACAATGCCAGGTAAGGAGAGGGAATAAAATACTGAGAAGCTTTGCTGTGAAAGAAAATGAACTTAGGAAGCATGTTCAAAACATCATTTATATGCCTTTTAAAAATCAGACATTTATTTAAGATGGGGAGAGACAAAGTCTAAATCTCCACTCAGAAAAATATCCTCTTCACACTTAGTACAACATCAAAAATATATATACTGCTTTTATTTTAGGAAGGCAGGAGAGGTTGAACAGTCTTACATCAGGACAAGATAATACTGCTTTGTACCACAGTTTGGAAGATGTGAAATATTTATCACTTTAACTGTTTTGTGACAATGCCAAAAATATCTCCAATGTAAGTGTAATATACATTCAAAAACTGAAACATATTATCTGTGTTGTTATAGACTGTGAAATTAGGTTTAGAGACATGTGAAATTAAGTTTCCATGATTTTAAGTAGAAAATTATCATTCTAATAATACAGCTAACTAGGTTAAAATCTAAAAGGTTTCTAAAAGTGAACACTGGAAAGAATTTCATATAGGAAAGGATTAAAATATTATTTAATGTTAGAGAAATAAAATTAAGTATGACTTTAAAAATTCTTCTTCATATGTATAGATATAATTAAAAAATGGTATCTGAAGGAAATCTCTGAGTATGAACAAGAGTAATTTTAATATTTTCATGTTTAAAATAAAGCTAAATCAAAACTCTCAAATAGCAGATGAATATAAAATAAACACAAATTGAACTATAAAATAAATTATCTGTTTATTTAAAACAGATTAAATTTAATCTACTATATTTTATAAACTGATTCTAAGAAAAGATAAATACTACATATACTATATAGTTATACATATGAATATATACATATACTATGCAGTTGTAGGGAATAGTATTTTGTGTAGAATATCAGCTGTTAGGTTCTCATGAACACTAGGAACAGGGGAAGGAAGTGGAAGAGATAGCAACTTCAAAAAAAAAAAAACAATTAAACTACATTATTTGAAGAAAATATCTGTAGTTAAGTAACCACGTACAATACTAAGAGATCAGTTTGATAAAACTCTTGTTCTAAGTTCCTCTTTATATCAAAAAATACTAAATGCATTTTTCATGGTTCTAAAGGTAAAATATCATTCAAGATACTTTTCCAGAGGACTATAAATCAAAACAAAGATATGTCACTGTAATGGCTCAAGCCTATAGTGTAATGCCACTGAATGGCACCAAATTTTAAAAATAAGTACTTACCACATTTTGGTTAATAAGATGTGCCACAAATTTTGAAGCTGTCAAACAAAGTGGCTGAGAAGGGAAAGTAAAGACAAAGTAAATCTATAAACTAAAACTGATTTTCATTTAACTATAGAATCTATGGCTTATTTACACACTTTATTTAAAATATATAACACACAAGGTAATTTTTACTTATAAACATATGAAAGAGTGCCATTTCTGGCTAAATAGTTATAATTCAACAGCTACAGCCATCATTTTTGTTGCTCATTATTAGAGGCCACGGATATTTACGAGAACAAAAAAAAGTTCTCATGAAACATGCAATTTTATCAACTACAGTTGATACTGGTTTATCAGTCTGCCCCGTAGCAGCCTACTTACAAGCCCATTATATATACCTTATCATTTCTTCGATAGCCTTTTCGAAAATTAAGAATTAACCTTTTGAGGATTAATTCTCCAATTTGTGGAAATTTTGAGTTGATAATTGCCACTAATGCTGCATAAACATGAGTGAAGATTGGAGAAGCACTCTGTGCTTGCAAAACAGATCTGGATAGCAGGCCTCTGATTAAGAGAAAAAAAAAGTAGTCAACAATAATCACCAATTTAATTAGAAGGAAAAAATCCCTCAATTTATAATTGTTTAAAAAAAAATATCCAGCCATATTACTCCCGTGTAAATCATCATAAAAGCTAAATTAGGACTAAATTTTTACCACTTTTACTTAGGGGAAGACTTTGTCTTACTAATAAATAAAAACTGTTTTTGAGAAAACAAAGCTTCAATCTGTGCTTTTGTAAAATAGATTTTACTATAACTTTTCCCCCCCAATTTTTCTCTATAAATATAATTCCTCTTTTCCAGCTCCTGTTCATTACATTTAATCATGAATTTGAGTTTTTAACTTCTTATATTAATTTGTTTAACATTACCCAAAAAGTTAAGGGAGAAAAGACCTGCTTCAAAAGAACTGAACTTAGACTTAATGTGAAGTTTCCATTATGGGCCCAATATTCATAGAAATGAATTCTGTGATTAAAGACCAATTTGAGTGGTTTCCTTCTTTAATGACAGGCTTAAGTCTTCTGTTAGCAAAAATAAGTGAAAATTTGGAATTCTTCTTAGAGAGATAAAGCCAAATCAAAGCATTACAAGAATAATGCTCAAACAATGACAGGAAAATAAAAGGTTCTAGCTTCTAACTCATTTTGAAATGGACATGTTTCTACATACATTTGATAAGAAGAGAGATACAAAGTAGGCTAACTGAAGACTTATTTTCAGCAATGTAATGATAAGTAATTAATTACTAGATTGCCAAAAGGCAGGAAAACAATGTCTTAATAGTTACCAGGTTTAGGTATGACAATTGAACCACTGGAGTAGAAAACGAGAAAAGAGAACTGTTTATAAATTGTAAGGTCTTAAGCTACCCTTATAACGTTCCTGAGTCTGCTTCTTTCTGAGTAAAATGGGAGCAACCGCCTAATCTTTGAGGGCAGTGGTTGCCTCCTTGTCACCTTACTAATCCCTACAACCTGCTACACCTTTGTATTTCCAACGGTTTTGAGATGATGAATCAAGGTCTTAAGAAATGACATGGGAAAAGAGCCTTCAGATTTTAAAATAATAAAACTGGTTTGAGGTAGCTCTTTTATGTATATACAAGTAAATTTTCATTATTCTTCATGAGTTTAATTATTGGAAATAGTCAGTAAACAAGTATCTGTGCAAAAATCATTATGCAGTATCAAAGCTTCTCAAAAAGTAAAAACTCCACACAACCTCTAATGTGGAGTACAAGTTATTTTTGGTAGCTTACATTTTCACAAGAACTGCATTTTAAATAAATATTCTCAATTACCTTTAAAATGAAGTAGTATAATAAGTTAATGATTACTGTTCGTGTAGATGTTATGTTCCTTTGAAAAACTGCTATATAATACTACAAATAAAATAGCTGATGCTTACCTTCCTCTAACTATATTTTCTTGAAGAAGTTCTTGAATAATAATACCGATATTGGAAATGTTGACTTTGTTGATCAGACCATTGATGGACTTCTTTAGGGCTTCCCAGCTCATCCTCTGGTATGCTAAGCTAAAAAGAATTGATTTTAATAAAGATGAAAACTTAGTCAATAATCAAGAGGTTATAATGACACAAAAAATACTAACTATTCCTTAATTTTTAACATTCTTTTTTTTTAAATGGAGTTACTGGGGATTGAACCTGGGACCTTGTGCACACTAAGCACACATTCTACCACAGAGTTATACCCTCACTCCTGCATTTTTAACATTATTTTCACAAAATGACCCAAAATGCAGTACAATATATGACCATTTGGGCACACAAATTACATCCTAAACCGTATTTGATTCTCTGTATACATGATACTCATATATAGACTAATTCCCTTTAATAACATCATAAAATAATGTAAGGTAACATTTTGTTCTATGTCCATGTATACTGTAATTTACAACAGTTATTAGTTAGATTCAATACATGCTTCCTTTACATTGATTAATTTAAACTTGTATTCAAAGGAAATTTTTTGAAATTGAAGTACATTGTTGATTTACAATATTGTGCTCATGTCAGGTGTACAGCAAAGTGACTTGATTTTATATGTGTGTGTGTGTGTGTGTGTGTGTGTGTGTGTGTATAGTTTATTCTTGTCCATTACAGGTTATTACAAGATATTGAATGTAGTTTCCTGTGCTATACAGTAAATCCTTGTTGTTTATCTATTTTATATATGGTAGTGTTTTATCTGTTAATCTCATATTCCTAATTTATCCCTCCCCTTCCCTTCCCCTTTGGTAACCAAAAGTTTGTTTTCTATGTCTTTCAGTCTGTTTCTGTTTTGCAAATAAGTTCATCTGTACTATTTTGTTTTAAAGTAAAAGCAACTATTTTTTATTTTAAATAATAATTATGAAATATTTAAATATAAGCCATAAAAAGGAAATTGTTATTATGTCCCTTCTCATAAAAGCATGACAGAGAAAACTAAATGTTTTAAACTATAAAAAAATAGTATTAATTACAAGAAAGGGGAGTCATATGAAATCATGGGCTGAAAGACTATTCTAAGTATTTTAAAGAACATCTCTATATTTAGGCAGTAGTCTCACAGATATATCAGCTAAATGCTAGATGGCTATGCTGTTTTTTAACTTAGAGCTTAGGTAAATTATTTAGTCTAACTAGGTTTCTCTAGGTTGAAATTGTTAATATTTAAGGTCTTCTAAAGTTCTAAAATGCTATGGTTTTTATGATTATTTCTCTGTGAATATGATTTCAGCTGCCGAAAGTCCTAACTTTCCCTCTTTCTTATACCTCTCTGTCAGGCTGGCGAAGGTAATGAACTTATTAGAATAATATACATAAATACATGGGATTACAAAGGATACCAATCATATTGAAATACAGTTTTCAAACCATGGAAAGAACAGAAATTTGATACAGTATTCTACATGCTTCTTTAGCACATTAAATGACAAGTAGTGGTAGGCATCTTTAATTTACAAGTAGCATAAACAATATTTTGAGGTATTTGTAACAAATAATCTGTTAATACTATGGTCTGTTGCCTAAATTCCTAATAGAAAGAAATGCTAAATTAGATTAATAAAAATAAAGATGCAATTTTCTTTCTGTTCACATTCACAGACTGCCTGAATTCTACCCATGGACCTCTTAAAAGTATGTAGGTTAAGAATCCCTGTTCTGGAGTGGTATATTAAGGAGAGGTAGTAAGAGTTGTCTGCCCTGGTGAGGAAGAGGATTTTATCACTGACACTCTTCTCAGCAGACAATGGAGACAAAAAGCAGACTGATTTGCAGTTAACTTGCAGTTAATTTTATTACCCTTTCTAAATTCTCTGTAGATTATATATATATCCCCTTACTGTCTGCATCCAAGGTGGAACACTCCTACTTACCCTCAACCCTTTAGTATGCTACTGTCTAGAGAAATAAGATCTATGGCTTAATAATGAACCTGATCAGTAAGATACTGTTGACACATAATCACAAACTATCCTATTAAACTTTGGTCAAAAGACTATAATCAAGTACAACTGTACTTCATAATTAGGAAACCTATAATTAATCTGATTTAGTATCTCCTGAAAACAAACAGACTACTCTTACAACTCCTACTTCTGTCTCCTTTACATCCTATAAACAGAGTTCAAATGTGTATAAAATTATCTTCCAAGAATCTGTTTAAAATTGCATATACTGTGGACTCTTTTCTGCCCACTTTATCTATAAAGAAGTATGACTTGGATTAACAATGTTTTGGGTCTTTTACAATTAGGACTGCTTTGGACTGGATTAGAGACAATAAATACTTCTTACTAATGCTCCCAGAATGCCTACATGATCATGAAGCTCCCACAAACCACAGAAGCCAGCTCCAAATCCCTTCTCAACTAACACTCCAGGCATCACTACCAAATGCTGGAATATGACACATCAAGAAAAACTTACATATTAGTTTTAAATTTAATGTCATTTAAATGTCCCCTCCTACCTCACAAATTTTTTAAACTTTACTTCAAAGATTTTTCTTTATTTTATGTAAATGATGTTTCCACTTCAAGCTAATTCTTGTAACAAATTTAGATTTCATTTATATAAGGTTCTCAAGTACTTTCAAGTTGCCATTAAAGTACTCAAGAAAGATGTGGGAAGACTTTCTTGACTCACCAGGAATCTGTTTTCCTTAAAGCATAGCTACCCTCTATCCTAACCATTTACTGACTACCTGGCAATTGAGTGATCATTTCAATCTTGGACCACAGTTTTCCTGGTTACTATCTCATTCCACTAGAGAAAAAGGTCTTGAAAACTTAGCTGCGCTTCCTACATAGTTCCTCACCATCCCAACTATTTTGAAAAGGGAAGAAAAGGTACTTAAAGAGTGAATGGTCATACATGAATTTTGAGTGTCTGCCTTGGTGTACCAAAAAAAACTATAGTCTAAGATATTATGGTCTAGGTAGGAAAAGGCGGGAAAAGGGAAAACTGTCAGCTTTGTCTCACAGATTAGTACTGGGGCTGGCAACCACACCCAAGAGCCAAATGCAGTATACAGCCTGTTTTTTTTTTAAACAGAGCTTTATTGAAACACAGCCACCTTCATTTGTTTAAATGTTGTATCTATGGCTGTTTTCACTACAATGGCAAGGGTGAGTAGCTGTATCAGAGACGGAATAATGCATAAAGCATAAAATATTTACTACATGGCCTTATACACAGAGCCTAAAATACTTACTATCTGGCCTTTTACAGAAAAAGTTTACCAACTCCTGGTTTGATACAACTGGAAAGATCCATTCTAGTTCTAGAATATCAACAATACTCTTGATTATCAATGAAAAATGGATACTACTAATAGGCATGCAACTATAAAAAGAATAGTTTAAAAATAGTTAAAAAAAAGATAGTGATCTTTCCTCAAACTTTTCAATTCATTCATGCAAAACAATAAAGGAATTATGAGCTCATGTCAGGGAAAACAGTAAGCAAGGCTCCATTGGAGCTTCTGAAGGTAGGGAGCAAAGAAGTCCAATTTGAAGTCTCTATCACTGTGGACTCATGCAATTTCTAACAGTCAAGTTTAACTGGACAATAGTTGATTTTTTTTCAATAGGGATAAAACCTTGTATACTTAATGATATTGACATGCCTGTTTTTATCAGTAATCTGTTCTTGCATCATCCTGAGCTTTGCAGGAGGAATATATGCTCCACCCGTGCGAGTAAGGAGAGGATCCAGCTCCTCTTTCTTCTTCTTTGTAGTAGGTTCATCCTGAGCAGATGAACTCTGGGTTACTGATGGTTCTGGGCTTCTTCTCCCAGGAGATGGAGATTTCCGGGATCTTTTCCGATCCACATCTCTTTCTCTTTCTCTGCGTTTTTCTCGGTCTCTGCTTCTGTTAGATAGATAGATAGATGATAGATAGATAGATAGATAGATGTATATAAAGATATATATATATTTTTTTAACAGAGAAAAGACAATACAAATTACATTCTTAAATGAACTATATACTGAACGAGTGAGACCATTTGGGGGTCACAAATTCAGACAAGGAAAAGTGGTTTGGAATGGGGAAGTACCTCACAGACAAAATGTAACTTTAACTAGGTCTTCAAGGCTTGACAGGATTTACACTGGGGGCAAGGTGGCGATGGGGGCAGAGGAAGACAGGATAACATTCCGCAACCAGTACAAGACAAAATAACTCCTGAAAAACTGAGCAAGGATGTTTAGACCAGAATGAGCAGAAACAATAAAGAATCATGTGTAACAGTAGTTGGAAAGATGAGTTCTATTCAGGCTATGAAATCTTAAAAGACAAGCAGCAGACTTTAAGTTTTGTACTCTGGAGGTGATAAGGAATCCTTAACAGTTTCTGAGTGGGAGAGTGACATGAAAACAGTGTTTTAAGAAGACAAACTGGCCTGTGATGTACGTGATAAAACCAGAAGAAACCAGAGTTTATCTCCAATAATGGCAATTTAGGAGTACAAATGTTATTAAAAACACTATAATTTTTGACACTGTTTCTTGATAGAACTGGTATTTTTACTGTAAATCTCAGAATACCAGAAGCCTGTGGTTATTTGAGACAATGTAAAAAAAAAAACAAACAAACAATTTTCCAACCACAATATTGATTTTTTAAAGCAATCAGGGTATTGTTCTCTGAAACTACCAAGAACTAGCAAGAAAGAATGAATTCTTTCTTTCTGCTATCTTTCTCCAGAGAGGAGTTTGTCCACTTGGGTTGTTTTTTTTACATATACTACCTAGAAACTCAGATTACTCTGCTCATGCTTTGCACAATCATGAGTTATATGAATACAAACAAGTATGTTATACAAACCAGTAAGTAAAAACAAGTGTCATTTTATCAGTGCATTACCAAGAAACCGCTCAATTGATTTTAGCTAAATCTAGAAAGTATATTTGAGATAGTCTATATTAATACACCCTACATGGAGAGAGAAAAGCACTCGCCTCCTCAGGTAGCTGTGGAGCAACTGCTTAAAAACTGAAGAGACCCCAGTGACTTCCCATGAGGAAAGAGTCTGCATGTACTAATATAACATGAACAGTAGGGGAAAAAAGTGGTTCCAAACAGAAACCCCAGTTAGTCAAAGGCAGGTGCTGTGAAATCTAGACACTGATTTGCAGTTGAGTTGCTTCTTACCGTGGGTGTAACATGTTCCAAGAGAGTAGCTACAGAAGGAATTTACTGACGGTGGTTATGACTCTTTTAAGAGACACTAGGTAGGCTGCTCACTGGCTGGTAAAATCCTGTCCTTACAGTTACAGTGCTTATTCCTTTAGAGTATAGCAGTAACAGAGTCTTCTGAGTCTGAACAGAAATATTTCTCTTCAAGAGTTCTTGTACTGTTAGCCTTTATATTCTACATAATACACAACCTGCTTACTTCACAGTGTGACTTTGTGGATCGACTTTATACACATACATTGGACCAAACAGAGTTACAGTGAAGTAATACAGTCAGGGATTATGGAAATAACCATTTGCTTTGGAGTCAGAATTGAGCTCAAATCCCAGTTTCATCAGCTACCAGATGGGTTAACTGCAACCTCAAGTAATTTAATCAGTTCAGACCCATTTCCTTGTATGTAAATTTTGAGAAATAGTATCTAGTATGTAAGAGTTTTGACAGTATTTGAGAAAGTATACAGAATGCCCAGCTCACCAATTATGTTAGTAGAAGTTGCTCTTATTAAGTGTCATTAGGGTGATGGCAGATGAGCCTGGCTTTTGGAGGTTAAATTAATCTGACGTTTAAGGATTGGGTATACATTAGAAAGTAAGTAAGAGTGAAAAGGAAATTTTGGCTGCGGGTATCATATAATGTGTTTAGCTCCAAAACTGCAGAGAAGTTTGATCAAAATTCTAGTGGGGTATATAGCCTTGGTGGTCATGGAGTGGCTAATACGAGACGTCAAAAAGGATACAGAACTAGGTGAACAATAAAACATAGCAGACAAGTTTTTGAAACTGGATAACTAACAAGGTGGGTACTCAAGTTCTTCAAGACTCAAGTAAGAGTAATTTATACTTAGATAAAAACTACGTATTTGTACCTTCATTCTGAATGTTCCTCTGCCATTATGTAGGTAAGTAAATTTAGCTCACTTTATGTCATATAATATAAATGACTTTCATTCAGTTAGTAAAGGATCTCAAAAGCTCATATAAGCCAACTCCTCACATAGTACACTATAGTGAATAAAAGCTTGGGCTCTAGAGTCAGACAGACCTGGACTTGCCACTGATACACTTCTAAAACATGAACAAATGACTGAACTTCTCTAGGTCTCATTTTCTTCATCTATAAAACAGACGTATACTTACTGCAAGAAGTTAACACACATTAAGTCCTTGTTAGAAAGCCTGGCACCTAAAAACATCCATTTAATACTAGCTGCAATAATTATAAAGCACAACAAAAATTTAAACAAATATAATGCTTCTGCAGTTAAAATTTCCAGGACTAACCGTGACTCCATGCTACCATCATAAGAACGTCCTCTTCTTGAATGCTCATAATCTGACCTGCTGTAATCAAAGTAATCTCTATCCCGAGGGGATCTTTCTTGTTCTGTGTACCTAACATGTAAAATCAGAAAACCAAAATTGTAAGTTGAAAATAACAATGTTATAAATACTCAGGAAAGTCATATATTGGTAATGGTGAAGCAACTCTGTGACTAAACGAAGTCTTATCAGTCTTAAAAAAACAGCTCATTTTGTTGATGACCATTCATTTAGTTGTGATTATAAAAGCTTTCAGTTTGTATGACAAAACAACTACTGGAATTCACTTAACCAAACTTGACATCCTGATTCATATTGTCTTCAGTAAAAGGTATACAGCTGCATTTCATATATAACTAACAGAAAAAAGGCTATCCTCCAAATAACTACTTTTGCTTAGTTGGCTCATTTTATCAGTTCTGAACAAACGACACCAATTTTATCAGTTGGTTTCCATAAAGACCGGTTTAAGTCCACTCCAGAAGACTATATTTATCAGCTGCTATTCTTAAAAATGCATTATTAGATAGCTGTGAGAATGGACTGAAATTATTAACAAGGATAGCATAAGATCTGTTATTTGAATCTTAAAAATCAATAAAATCAGAGAACCTGAAGAGAAGTTAAATACACACATACGTAACAAATCTACACAGTAACATAATCCATGTTTTATATACACATCTACAATTAATTTATACACACACATACATGTGTGTATATGCACAGAATTTTTCTTTACATATAGAGAGGAGGTGATTGATGAAAGGTAGTAGGTAGATGCAAACCACAGCAATTAACTTGATGTTCATAAAGCAAAGGTTTTAGAGACAGCAGAGTGAAATACGAAAAAAACACACAGAAAGTAAGAGATCAGGCAAATGAAAGAAAGTTTAGAGGATGCTTCTTCCTTTATAACATTTTTAATAGTCAAAGCTTACTAACTGAAGTAACTGAAGTACTACTATGAATGAATGATGGTAACACTTTTGGATCTTTGATCTTGACACAATAATGGTAAGATATAACTTACATAAAAACATTCTGGAAACTATAAAGAGCTATGTAAACATAAAGGATAGTATTAACAGTAAAAGCATTTCAAAATAATGTGATTTCAACTCAGCTTTCCATTTTATAAACTTTCATTCTGTTTAGTATTTGAGACATTAAAATTATTCCCTTTCACTTAAAAAATTCCATAAAATCTAAAATTAATTACTAGAAATTCTGAGTACAGTCATTCAAGGATGATTTGTTCTCAAGCCCACTCAAGTAATATTGCCTATAAAATCATCAAAAAGAAGTTGTTTACCTCAAAATTAGAAATCTAAGAGCTAAATAATTTCTTAAATTTATTATAAAAATTTTAAATGGCATTTGGAACACATAAAACTATTTACCTGTCTTCTGGAGAGGAGGTCCTCTGATACGAATTATAGTTTTCCCTTCTGTCATGACTAGAAGAATGCTGTCAAAGGAAAAAAAGGGGAGGGGGGTATTTAAAAAATTCTGTTAAAAAAACATATAGATAATAACATATTTACCTTGGAAATTTCAAGTGCTTTACGAATTATTTCAAAATGTTTTTTAACCATAATAATTTACATTACATACATTAAAATGAAATTTTCAGGTCATTCGAAGTAAGTGTCTGTGGCAGATATCTGTTTTCTCTATGGATCAAATACTTATTTCATCAAAAAAATTCAAGGTAGAAGAAAATAATTCTCAAATTTCCAATGTCACTTAGTTGATATTTTATTCCTATGTAGTAAGTTATAAATTTATAGAACATCATTTTTATAAAGGCCTTTCCTGGTGAAAAACGTGACCAAGGGCCAGAGGTTTTCTAAAAAGAGCTCACTTCTGTGGTTGCGCCCAAGTCTTATAACACTGCATTTAACTTCTTACCTCCTTTGGCTTGCAAAAACCAATGTTAGTCCAGGTTACTAAATCTAGATAAAATACATAGCTAGAAGAAACTGATTCTAATGTATTTATGAAAATTCATATTTTCATTCTCAGCAAACATTAGTCAAGTGTCTGATATGGCATGTGTGGCATTATGGTAGGCTGAAAGAATTTAAAAAACATGACTCATACAATACAGCTCCTATGCCAAATCCTTTGAAAAATAACAGACATACAAGCAAGTAACTTCGATGTAACATGAGACTGAAAATACATGTCACACTGAGACAGAGATATGACCTATCCAGTTTAAGAACATATCTTCATTTAAAAATCCAAATACAGTGAAGAAGCCAAAATATTTATCTCTATAAATAGGTAGATTTGTTAAACCACTGGTATAAAAACATTCATATTCATAAGCTTATTTTTAAAATTAAAATAATTTTAATTAACTTAATTATAAGAAAGGAAACACAGTATGTTTTAAAAGTATCCTAATCTTGAAATCTAAGAAAAAATAATTCAAATACTGACTAACTTGTTCCATATACTTACATGCTTGCCGCCTTAATGGGAAAAAAATACATTTAAAAATAGAAAATTATACTGCAAAGAAATGTAAACAAGCTTCAATTTCCTCTTATTTTATGACTATATAATTAGTAGCAGTTTGAGTCAAACATTATCACAAGTAAATTGCCAAAACAGTCTCTGTAACTACTGAGTTTCTTAAATAGTACACACTAATTAGACTAATATATGTTGGTGAATAAGCATGTGATCAAAATTCATAATTTAAAGTAGGCAGTCTGACTGCTATTTTACACTGAATGCAAACATCTTAAAATCCTGTTTCTAATGTGTATAAGTTTTAAAAATTATTTCACTTAGCAACACAATTAAATAAAATTGTTCAATATATATGACATAGGTTCCCATCAAACTTGACATCAAGATCCTAAACTAACTACAGAGCACAGGATTCATTCAACTCATGAAACACCAAACACAGTATTTACTCATTTATTATAAGACACAGCCTTTCCCATGTAGACATTCTGGGGGATACAAAACATAGGAAAAACCCTCAAGGAACTTATGATCTTATGGGAGAGAGATGGTTTTAAAGATCTTTACAGTTAAACACATCAGATTATATGTGGAAGAGAGAGAGGAGGAGAACAGAAAGGAGGGGGAAGAGAAGGAGGGGAAGGAGGAGGGAGAGAATAAAACTGCACTGCCTACCTTTTCTTTTACAAGGCATGGCAATTATTTTGATTACATTAGGGAGAAGGCTTCAATTCTGTACTAATGATTTTTAACATCTCTCCGCAACATCTGTTGCGACCAAGAGGGAGAAACCAAAAATATTGAAGTCGTGAATCAAGATTTCGTAAATATGATCAAGTTAACAAATGACTGGCACACACAGGAAGTGCTAACAGGAGATCATGAGCACTGTGGTACAGAGTGCTGAGAGTGACGGTGAATAAATGGGAACTTGAATTGGGCTTTGGTAGATCTCACTAAGTGAAAAATAATTTTGACGTGTGGGTCAAATAATAACAACTTGAATTTCCCTATTTCCCTTATCACAGAGTTTAGATTATATAAGTCAGAGCAATAGTTGAAGATAACATGTTGTCAAAATTACCTTTAAAAATTCTCTAAACTGTTCATTAAGAGAAACAAATACGGTACACTGTGCAGTCACCTGTAGGCTCTGACAATGTAGAGAGAGCAGTTATGAGGTGAATGGAATGGGGAGCCTGTGTCCAGAGGCTTGCACTTCCATTAGGCTCAGGAACAAGGTTTCAAGAGCAAGAGAGAGGAGGAGCTGGAAGAGGTGGGGAGCTAGCTTCGAGCTAGCTAAGGAAGCCACAGTAAGGCACAATGGAAAAACAAGGGACCCCAGCTGGAGCCTCCTGAAACTTACAGTTGAGGCATCAGAACATCAAGAGAGGATCTGAGCTTTACCTGAGGTAAGAATGGGCCCAACCCAGCTAGTGCACCTGCTTACGGCAAAATGGAAAGAAGGAGGCAAACTAAACTGAGAACTGGCTGGGAGGGCCTAGCCAATAAGTGTGAAGGGCCTGCTGACTGAAGACATCTCCTCCTAGGCTGTGCGGATGCCCTAGAGGACCCATCTGGACCACAAGAGGGAAATGAGAAGCACAGTCTAACAGAAAGAGGGTTCTGAGAATGACTAAACACTTCTCCCCACTGTGTAAAAGGGTTAAAGTCTAAACCTGAGTGCTCTTGTCTAACATGGCTTAGTTAAGAGTCAGTTCTGCACAAAGTCCTTGGCTCCTAACACAGAGTCGGCCACCTACAGTCCCCATAATTCATTGTTTAACTGTTGCTGGCTCAATGAGTACAAGTCCCAAAGAGGAAGATATCAGAACACTATATGAAGGTATCTCCTGACAGATGGGGCTAGTTTTGGAAAAAGTGAGCCCCCTGCCAAAGGAGATATGCAAGCACAGGCTGGATGTCTACCAAGCAGGGAGGCTGGACAGTGCCTTCTCATACTCAAAAGAGGTCAGAAGAAATGGCAGCAGAGTCTGCCTTGGGGTCTGTGAATGTATCAATTCCATTTATTAAGCACTTACCAACCCCAAGCCTCGTACCTGATGCCAGCGGTTAAGGAGCTCACATCTACCCACTCTCTTTAAAGGGGTGCAGAGGTGTGGAGAAGGGGAAGGGAGAACTGTCCTTCTTTATAATCAAATAAAAATCGACCTTCTCCTTATTGACTCCAAGACCCAAGAAGTGATGTGACTCTTTGCGTAGATCCATGGACTACACAGATTGGCTTGTAGATCTGCACGGTTGCAAAGAAAAGGAAGTAGAATGGTTTGCTTTCCCGCCAAGGCCACTCACAAGCAGAGGAACAGTTTTGGAGCAGCTGGAGTTACTGGTTCCTGTACTGCTCTGCGCTCCTTTACCATTCTACTATTCTCATAACCTACTCTAGCCACACTAGACCTTTGTCTTTGACCTTGTTGTTCCCTCTGCCTGGCACACTCTTCCCCAGACATGTGCATGGCTAACTCCTTATCTCCGTCAAGTGTGTGCTCTAGAAAGCCCCTTTTCAATGGGTATTCCTTGTTAAAAACTGCACTTTCCCAGTACTACTGATCAACCTTACCCAATATTTTTCCTCCATAGCACAAGTCTAGTCCTTAACACTCTAACATACTATATAATTCACTTATCTATTAAGTTTATGATTTATTTTCTTTCTCCCCTACTAGAATGCAAGCTCCATGACACCAAGGATTTTTGTTTTGTTCACCGTTTTACCCAAAGTGCTTAGAATGATCACTGGGACACATTAAGAATTCAGTGAATATTTGCTGAAAAAATTGAATGTATAATGTCTAACATTACATACAGCACAGAATAAAGAGCTCATTTTTGCATATGAAATATGCAACAAGAGGATCACTGGAAGACATGCAGGAACTGTGACCAACTGAGGAAGGAGATACACATCTTTCATTTCATGCTTACTCAGGAAGGAATGCTTTTTGAGAAGAATGGTGGAATTTCCTGTCGTTTGTTATTTATTTTTCTTTGACATATGCTCACTCATGAGTACCTTCTTCATTCACACATATACACACACACATCCTGTATGTTCTCTAAACTACCCACTTGTACACTACTACTCCCTTCTGGCCAAGTACCTACATATGAAATTGTGTTAAGGTAGATGAGTGTATGATACCACTCTACTGTCTGGTTCTAATGTCCTAATTACATAAATGCATTTTTGTTTAAAGGATAGATAACTGACTACAAGTTTATGTTCATTATTATAAGCTTCAAACACTTACCTTTATTTGTGCCACACTACTTTTCATTTTCTCTTGCCAACTGACGTGATAAACACTCCCTAAGCTGGTCCAAATAACAAGCACTAAAAGGTTTGAATTCCTTGACAGTTTACTTTTTCTGTCTGCAAACGTCACCTGTAAAATATACCAAAGAAAGCTCTGTTAACACTGACAAAATGTGTGTGAAATAATGTTATTCCCACACAATGGACATTTGATCACCTTACTTTTCTTAATAGGCACAGATGTAATTCATAATTAAATGAAATTTCAAAAAACTCTTTAAATAGTTCCATATAATAATGTATAAAAAACACATATTAGTATAAAAGACTCTGAACAAAAAAGCAGTAATAACAAAGGCTTATTAAGCACCAGAAAGTATTCTAATGAGTAAGAAGAACAGAAGTTTTTAATAACTGATGTCTGATAACTTAATTCAAAATGTTCTCATTGAGTGAGACCTATACCTGCATCATAAAACAATACTGTGATATTATAAAAAAGAAGTGAACAGAGAAAACAATTATATAAGAGAAAATAAACAAACCAAGTATGAAATATCTAACATTTCCATTTGAACTAAGAATGAAATATCCAGTGTTCTTGTAATAATGATCAGTCAGATATTTCCACTTCATATGGAAATACAAAGTGCTGAACCAGAATAATCTAATCAAGTCTTAACATGATCTATCAAAGACACAGGGTTTCAGCTACACGCATATATGAGAACTAAGTACTTGGCTCAGAATAAATCTTGTCATCAGTGTTTAATGCACAAATAAAATGTCTTTCAACAGCCATCTATTAAGTAAAACTTAGTAATTTCTGAAAAATGCTGCCTTGATAGTTATGTTCACACAAAACTACTATTCAAGTATTGTATTGGAGTTACGTATCTAAATGACTTAGTTTATGGTATGGTGTAAGGCAATGAAATCACAAATGTAAATGAAATAGAAAAAAAAATTAAAGAGGTATAGAATATAGAGAAAAAACTGTGCTCAGTACCAAAATAACTGAACACAATTGAGGAAAAAAAATCTTAATTTGAATTCAAGAAAGGATGTTACAGATTATCTGGTCCAATTCCTTCTTTTTAAAGATAATAACACTGATGGTCAGATACGTCATTTCAATGTCCTAAGCTATAATAATGCCCTAAGCTATAAAACAAGCTAGTGGTTGGCTAGAAACCTAGCTTAAGGATACCTAATTAGGTATGCTTTTCACTGGACCACATAAACAAATAATCTAGACATTATAAAGGGATATAGAGCTGCTATCATTTAATACAGATGGAGATGTACACAAATCAATAAATCAAGAAAAGTTTCCATAACAATGGTTAGCATGCTATCTAGATTAGTAAAAACAATATATACCAGATTCTTCACAAATTTGTCAATCCATAAAACATAATTGCAATCTGAAGCATACCACTGCTCTGGGACTCCCAGAGAGGAGAGGGCCACGTGCTGGGTATATGCTACCAAACTGACCACCCCTGAACCAACACACACTAAACAGAGTCCTGCTCAGGATCAAAGGACTGAACTAGATGTGAACAACTGCTCAAAAGACAGAATTTGCAACTTAAGTCTAATCAAGTTAATTGCCTGAATAGTCACCATTCCTCCGAGGAATGTACCAGAACCCAAAGTCTTAAGAAAAAAGACAAAGGAATCCAACACTGAGAGACCAACCCAGATACTAAAATTAGCATGCAAGGTTTTTAAAGCATATTCAAAAGTGCAAAGGAAAACATGTTTGAAAGGAATAAAAATAAAGAAAATTTCAGGAAAAAAAAAAAACCAAACAAAAAAATGAACCAAATTGAAGTCCTAGAACTGAAAAATATATGAAGCAAAAAAATCCACTGGATAGACTTAATAGCAAAATGGAGATGAAAGAAAGTAAGCTTGAAATAAGATCATCAGAAATTATCCAAAAGGATAGTGACAAAAAAATTTTTAGTGAACAGTATCAGGGACATGTGGGACAATATCAAAAGGCCTAATGCATGTATATTAAAGTCTAAGAAGGAAAGAGAGAAAGAATGGGATAGAAAAAAGATTTCAAGAAATAACAGCCCAAATTACCCCAAATTTGATGAAAGGCACAAACTTACAGATTCACAAAGCTCAGAGAATACCAGGCAGGATACGTACAAAGAAAACCACACTTTAAGGTCCTGGGTTCAATCCCCAGTATCTCCTCTAAAAAGAAATAAACCTAATTACTTCCCTACTCCCCCACAAAAAAAAAAAAAGAAAGAAAACCACACGTATGCATAGTCATATATAGTTAGTAGTCACACTGCTGAAAACAAAAGATGAAAGAGAAAATCCCGAGAGGCGTAAGAGGAAAAAAAAACAAACACATTATACACAGGGAAATAATTCAAATTATTGCTGGCTTCTCATCAGAAACTAAGGAGACCAGAAGACAGTAGAATAATCTTTAAAGTGCTGAAAGATTAAAAAACTGTTAACCTAGAATTCCAGCAAAAATAATCTTAAAAATGAAGATGAAATAAAGACATTTACTGTTTGAAGAAACAAACAAAACAACTAAGAGAAACTAAGAAAGTGTATCACCAGCAGACCTGTACTGTAAGAAATGCTAAAGGAAGTTCCTCAAGCTGAAGGGAAATTATACCAGATGGAAGTCTGGATTTTCAGAAAGGAATGAAGAACACTGGAAATGAAATGAAAACTTTCTCAAGAAATATAAAAGACTACTTTTTCTCTTATCTAAAATACATTAAGTCTCAAAGAAGACATACAGATGGCCAACAGGCATATGAAAAGGTGCTCAATATCGCTAATTATTAGAGAAATGAAAATCAAAACTATAATGAGATATCACCTTACACCAGTGAGAATGGCCATCATTTAAAAGTCTACAAATAATAAATGTTAGAGAGGGTGTGGAGAAAAGGGAACCCTCCTACATTGTTGGTGGGAATGTAAACTGGTGCAGCCACTATGGAGAACAGTATGGAGGATCCTTAAAAAACTAAAAACAGACTTATCGTATGATCATGAAATCCCACTCCTGGGCATATATCCAGAGAAAACTCTAACTCAAAAAGATACATGCACCCCAATGCTCATGGCAGCACCATTTACAGTGGCCAAGACATGGAAACAATCTAAATGTCCATCGACAAATGATTGGATAAAGAAGCTGTGGTTTATACAGACACACACAGACACGCGTGTGTGTGCGCGCGCACACACACACACACACACAATGGAATAGTACTCAGCCACAAAAATGAAACAATGCCATTTGCAGCAACATGGATGGACCTAGAGATTATCATATTAACTGAAGTCAGACAGAGAAAGACAAATACCTTATGATATCACTTATACGTGGAATCTTAAAAAATGATACAAATGAACTTATTTACAAAACAGAAACAGACTCTCAGACATAGAAAACAAATTTATGGTTACCAAAGGGGAAAGGGATTTGGGGAGGGATAAATTAGGAGTTTGGGATTAACATATATACACTATTATACACAAAATAGATAAACAACAAGGACCTACTGTATAGCATAGGACTCTATAGTCAATCTTAATAACCTATAATGGGAAGAATCTGAAAAAGAATAGTTATATATATATGGATAACTGAATCACTTGGCTGTACACCTGAAACTAACACAATACTGCAAACCAACTATAACAAAAATAGTTTAAAATTTTTTTTAAATACAAAGGTTTGTTTAAAGCAAAAATTATAATGTCTCGAGAGGGCATAGTGTATGCAGATGAAGTATATATGAACTAAAGTGGACCCACATGAGGCAAAGTTTCTAATATTTTTGTGAAATGGTACAATATGAACTCTTAAGAAACCTGTGAAAATTAACAGATATGTATTTTGCTCTCTAGAGCAATGACCAAAAAAAAAAAAAAATACAGATAAAAAGTCTATAGACAAATTAAAATGGGATTTAAAAAATATTTAATTTATAAA
Source organism: Camelus bactrianus (assembly GCF_048773025.1). Classification (NCBI taxonomy): domain Eukaryota; kingdom Metazoa; phylum Chordata; class Mammalia; order Artiodactyla; family Camelidae; genus Camelus; species Camelus bactrianus. The sequence continues at coordinate 59,627,242 of NC_133543.1, forward strand.
GGCAGGAGAGATAATTTATAAAGGCAGAGGGGACAAAAAGAAAAAAATAAGATGGCAGACCTAAATCTAGCTCTGTTAATTATATCCAATATTAATGAACAAACATTTCTAATTAAAAAACAGAAGCTACCCCTCCCTTACCTCAGGTGATACAAGGCACAACCTTGTCTGGCTGGATTTTAGGTCCCACTTGCCTCTCAACAAGATGACTCTGTGCCATACACAAACTACATGATTCTTTTCAAAGATCCTGTTTTTATGGCTATAAATGTATAGAGATATAAAAATCAAAATTTTATTCAACTAACTTTTGCTCAAAGGTAATAGTATTTTTCTTTTTTTACCTCTACTAGCACAGTCTTTATATTCTAACATACCCTTATCACCTAGTATTATTTACACATATACTTGTTCAACAACAACAAATATTTACTGCGCTGTATTATTTTTCCAGGCATCCTTCTAGGCACTGGGTAGAACAGCAATGAACAACCTAAACAAAATCCCCTGCCCACATGGAGCTTATGTTCTACTTACAGGGAGTAATTATATAATGATCAGCAAAGCACTCAGCTACTGAAGCAAAGTGGCTGGCTGGGCTTTTTTCACACATGCCAGTTTCAGATCATTACTTAATACTGTAATCCAGACTGCTAAGTCACTATACCATAATTTGAATTATGAAAACCTGCATGATTGGAGAACTACTTGTACATATCTTGGGGGCTACCTGACTTACTGCAGCAGGAGATGTGGGGTGGGGTGGGGGGGAGGGGTGGTTACCTAGGCATGCTGGTTTTATGAAAGCATCCCCAAGGTAATTCAAATATTCAGCTCTTCCTCAAGATTTCCAGCTTTCCAATTCTGGATAAGAAATTGATTCTCAATTTGTCTTAAACCATAAGCCACTTAAGGTAAAATATAGACTCCACAACTTACCTACTTTATAGTGAAAAACTTAGTCATAAACCACTTGGAAAGGGAAACAAATTCCAAGTATTAATCCTTAACAACTGACCACTAAGAAGCACAAACATGCATGTAAAAAATATCAATATTGGTGCTTTTTAAATCTGAGAAATTCTGGGCACAATTTATGGGGAATAAAATTCTCACTCATAATGCACTGATGGCCACGGCACAGGTTCTTTGGAGCTTAAGATATTGGCCATGATAATTAAAGTAACACTACTACTGCAACATGGTCACGAACACAAACTTCAGCACTGAAATGGAGTTACCCAGGTGATAAAACATGTTCATAAAATGCTTTTATCATCCTTAAAACGAAAACAAAACATGAGAAATTGAGAGAGGGAAAGAAGAGAAAAATCCCTGCATTAACAGAGACAGCCTTCCTATGTAAATTGGATGTTTTTGATAATAATAAATGTTTCAATGATTATGTACTTCTCAAATTAAAAAAAATTTCATATACATCAGCCAAAATAAATTGTATAAATTTTCTTTTGCCTGTATGCTTAAATATGTTCATTAATTGGTGAGATCTGGAATATATTTTATATAAAAATTAAAAGCTTAGAGTACTGTCAATGTCCTTACTATCCATAATTTGTTCTTACTCCCAGGATAATCAGTGACTAAGTCCTTACAAAACTGATGCTGTATTACATATACCTCAATAGAGGATTCCAGGATCTCACTCTTCTCTATTCTAATAATGTGATTATGAAAGTTAATAGTCATGTATTACCCACAGGACTCTCTGCTTCTTCCTTACATTCACTGAAAGACCCCTCCTATGAACCAGCCTCAGGAATTGAATAGTCTAGAAGGAAACTCAAAAGAATCAACTCTAAGCAGAAGACTCTACCTAGTACTCTACTTTTTGCAGGAAATATGCTGATGGATATTGCTGCCATCATTACCTGTGACTGATTTCCAACACTTTTCTGATCCAGGAGAAAAGTCTGAAGACTACTTCTGTCTGAGACCATCAGAACAAGAATCTCCTTACAATGATGCTAGACACCGGTGACTGGCATGCACTTCTTTGCCTATTTTGTTTTGATCTTGATCTTGTTTTTTTCCCCCCTCTCTGCTGACACTTCTAAATCAGCGTTATTCAAGAAAACTTTCTGCGCTGATGTAAATGTTCATATTCTGCAATGGGAGTAGCTACTATGCCAATTCCAATAGTCACTGGCCACATGTGGCTACTAAGCACTTCAGATATGCCTAGGGGAACTGAGAAAATTAATTTTATTTGATTTTAATTAAGTTTACATTTAAACATGAATAGCCACATGTGGCTGCCAATTACCATACTGGACAACACAATTCTAAATAATTAGTAGACACTGGGGCCTTTTAGTCCAGGTACTCCCAGGATCCTTGTTTTTGACAATCTCCAGATATAATACTAATTAATTCTTCAGATATGGGCAAAGTAAAAAAAGTTCATATCCAAATTAATGGGAAAGTCATTTTGTTACTGTCCATGGCAGATTCAGATTACGGGAAATAAGGGATAATATAATAATCCTCATCCTAGAGTTTATCTATGTTGCAATCACCAATGTGTGATCTCCAGAGGCTTAAATGCTGCTCTGCAGCTGCTCTGATGCCAAATGATCATTTAACATAAATAACAAGAAAACCTGGCATTAAGAGATACTACTATCATCACAAGCTCGATACACAATCATGACCCACTGAAAAACAGTGTAGGCAGGGACTGATCACATCACCAGATAATAATGGTCTATTCTTCAGCTTAGGCTGAGTAACCAGGAAGGATATTAATAAAATGAAACAAACAGCCCTGATGACAACCAAGAATTGACAATTGACACAGAAACCACAACTTGTAAAATGGATTTCCAATAACTTGCAAAGCAGAAAAATTATATCAATCTAAGTCACAATGTACATCATGAATTATCTAAGGTCAAATTCTTATTTCTAGTTAGTTCAGACCCATCTGACCCACACAAAATGGTGTCTGTATGGACTCGTGTGTTCTAAAGATACGACCATTTACTGTTCCAGCAACTCTTTGGTTTACAAAGTCTCTCCGGTTTACAAATCCCTGCCAAGGCCATCTGATGACTACTAGGTATGCTACTGGGGATTTTTCATTAATGGGCTTTAACATACAAGAGAAATGAAGCAGTTTCTCCAACAATTCAATGGCATGGGGAACAAAAAAAGAGAAATGAATGGCACAGTTGTTACAGAATAAAAGAGGCCTAACAGACTTAATACAGGTAATACGTAGACCTTATGTAGATCCCAAGTTGGACAATTTGCCCTACTCTAAAATGGGACGTGCTTATGTAGCAGAACCCATGCTAACCTGAATTCAGCAGTAACTCAACTAATATCCTCTATGAAGTCTTTCTTCTAAAAAAGGAGGTGGACTGAAGTTCTTATCTCTTCATAGGGGACAAAATAATGGAAGAGAACACTGTTTAATCCAGTAAGATTGTGAACTTGTTGACAATTATTATAGTCACATCATGGTTTTCTGGGTAGAAGAATAAGAACAGGGTGGAATCTGGACTCTCAGAACTACTTAAATCCTTATAGATATACATTTTCTACCCAAGAGAACTTTTCTTAGTATGTACCTGAAATAAGACTCATTTCACAATCAGCTGTTAACTATATAGTGTGCCCAAATTGATAATAAAAGAGATATTTTAAGCTTTACTGCCAATAATACACCAATTTAAAAAAAAGCATTTTCCTCAACTATATAACATGCTTTCCAATGAGACAAAAGTCATTTAAAAATAATATAACGATTAGTGTCCCAGAGCTGATTGGAATGGTGCATTGGAGAATGTAGGCTGCCCAACACTGTTCAAAACCAGCCAATGGGAGGAATGCCAAAGCCTTTACAGTAGCTCTACACTAACAGATTCCATAGCACATTACAATGATGTTCCTGAGATATCCAGAGATGAACTAATTATATTTCCTGTGTTAGAAGTCATAACTGTGTAGAGTAGATAATAGTAACAACAATAACAAATAGTAATAAACTATGGTAGCCACAAAGTCACTATACCAGGGACCGCATTTATATATTCTTATTCAATCTTCATGATTACCCTGCTTTTGTGATTTTTTTTAAAGCCTTATTTTTCAATGGGAGAATTGAGGTACAGAGAGTTGAAGCAATGTGTATAGGTAAATCACAGCTAGCAAATGGCAGAGCGAAAATTCAAATTCAAGAAGGTTTACCTGATGCCAAAACCATCTGCTATTGCATCCCAATGAAAATGCCAACATTAATAAGTTGACATCAAATCAGTAAATTATAAAATTCAAAGAGATACGATCTCTACTACCCAGAAAATTTTCCTATTCTAAACTGACCCATTCTTCTGAAGTTCTAGGTAGCAAATGTTTTGATGTTAATATAATGAGTCCCTACTTTTTAAACACGCGTAATACTTTTAAGGACTCCTTCATCTAATTTGCATAGTAGAATTTACTGTGACCTAGTACAATATGAGCAAATAAATCATACTGTGTCTTGACTCTATTGTGTAATCTCTAGTATTTCCCTTGGCTACCATTCTAGAGTCTTAAACCTGGTTTCTCTTCTCAACCTACCTACACACTGGGCAATTTTTTATGCATTTTATTTCAAATTACCTCATCTATAAATTTAATGAGTTTTCTTTCTGATCAGTGTCATCTTTCACCTTTCTGCCCTTCAACCATCATAACCAAATACTTTTCCCGCAATCAAGTAACAATCTGTTACATTCCCATGACCCAAAATGTAACCGTGAAATTGACAACATTGTAAAGTAGACTGCTACTGCAGTTCTAACAAAAAAATCCATAAAGTACTATCATCGTCCAGATTTATACAGAATATGCCTATAGGGAAATTCTGAGAGTTCAACATGTGCATGCTTGATACTTAAGACTAATTGGAAATTCCTGCAATGAGAGCAATTTATCTAGAGTTTATAGCCCTCTCTGCTCTTCTTAGCATCACTATGTGGATTTTATGATGAATTATTAAATTTCTCTCTCCTTGTCACAAGTAAGCAACTCAGCAAAACCACACCTGCTCTCCTGAGCAAGGAAGTTATTTTATAAGGAAGTATAGTTTCAGCAAGCTTCAGAAAGTAAAATATTTAATAAGATTTGTTAAGAAGGGCTTAGACTGTTAACTGGAAACTATAAAACTATAAATTCTGCAATTATCTAAAAAACTCAAAAAATTAGAAAATTTTCAACTAATGGCAGAAATGCATTGCTTTCTCAATTATTTGAGTATAATACATCTACCATTGTCCCTTAGGTGTCCTCAACTCAAGTGAGAGGAATTTGCCAAAACATCCTATTCTAAAATTGTTAAAAGAAAGTCAAGGAAGTGAATTCCCTTTAGCTTGCTCTTCTGCATTCTACAAAGTAACATAAGGTACGGCATGGCAAATTTCAAACATTATAAGATTTTAAACAAAACAAAACAAAACAAAAACAAACTTTAGTTGCCCAGTGGAGAAATGGAATATTTAATAGTATTCAAAATAAAAGCTAGTTTAAGTCTCTTCCTAATGCAAAAAACGTAATGCTGGGTGTGTGATGGGATCCTCAGAAAAATCTCCAAATAGAACCTGAGCCCCTGACCCTTCCAAATAGTGATTTTCCTTTTCAGGGAACAGATAAGAGTAACAGATTGGTCACAGTTCTGAAGCATGAATGAAAAGATTGCTATGGCCTTTCCCTATCTGTACTGAAAGAAAACTCCATTGTTTAAGAAAACTGCTTTCTTATTTTTTCTTGCTATTTTTTGGATATATATGTTAATAAGAAATTTGCCCTATGATATGCTACATAAGAAAAAAATGATGTTGTAATGTAAACTTCAGCACAGGTTCACCATTTCAAGAAAAAGGCCAGAACAGTCCTAACCTTTTCAGGAAAAGTCACCAGGGTGACAATCCCTTATCTGCAATTCTGAAATCTGAAAAGCCTTGAAAGTACAAAGATTTTTCTTTAGCTTCTGGCAAACTCATTTAGCGGCAAAATTTGACATGCACTAACTTGGGACTTACTGTGATTCTTCATTTGATGTACTGTAGAAATATTAATGTGTTCGTATTTCTTCCCTGGAGAATTGCTTATGATTAGAGGATGTTGCCCTGGACCCCAAAAGGGGGATTGCTTAATAAATACATTTGCACTGTATTTTTTATCTAAAATCTGAAAAAATTCTGAACGTTAACACAGAATTACAAATAAAGAACTGCAGATCCATCCTCTCCGTCTGCTTCCTGGTACATCATTGTACTAGGTGTACGCTTTGACTCATAACCATTTGAATGCCTGATGGTGACTATGTTCAAGTACAGGGCTGGAAACTGTGTAGACAGTATTGGATATTATTTGGATTTTTTAAGTGATTAGTAATAAATACAATGTAAAAGCCTTTGACTGGTCTGAATCTATGTAGGGGAGACAGTATCAACTTGGGGACATTTTAAGACAGGTTCAGATGAGTTAAAAAATACAACAAAATTTAAAAGTTCTTATTTTAATGAACTCAGTGACACCAATATTCATATCAACAATTACCCATTATAAATTGGGAAATATTATTCCCCCATTCATTTCCTACATCTTGAAGCCAGTCCATATTAATCTGTATTTAAGTTACCATAGAAATTAAAGAGTGATATGATCATTTGGACATGTTACTTAAAACTTTTTTAAAAATTATTTTGTTGGTACACAGGAAGATGCATCATCTAATGTGCTCCCTTTCACCACTATGCAGGCTCTATAAGAGCAGCAATTTGTCAATCTTTGTTTCAAAATTTCTATCAGCTATTTCTCGATTTACAGTATTGATTTTCAAGTGAGTTGGTTTTAACAAAAAATTCTATGTGTTGAACTTCTTTACTGATTCATTTAAATATAAATTATGACATTTATGGGGCAATTTCCTTCACCATTCTCTTTCTCTACACAGCCAAGTTTCTTTTTTTCATAGATGAGTCCACATTAGCTGCCTCTAATTCTTAATCTCCCAATAACCCCTCTTAAACACCACAATTTGGTTTCCCACTCCCACTACTCCACAGGACTTATCAAGGTTACATCATGACCTCCTTGTTGCTAAATCCAGGGGCCACTTCCTTCTTGCATGACACTGCTTCTAGCAGTTGGTACTGAGCTAAACCTCTTGTTCAAGTTCTCACTTTGCAACTTACAGGGACACTAAGTTCATCTGATTTTGCTCTTATCTCTTCCTGTCCGTCCCATTAACATTGTACTATCCCACAGAGTTTAATTTTTCCTTATGGATTTTTGTCTGTTCTATTCATTGCTATAATCCCAAAACAGAAGTCTCTTAATGTCTGTTAAACAAATAAACAGTCCTTATCTTTTCTTTCTCCATATTCTCTCTGGAAGATATCTCCACTGCCACTTTAACTAATATTCATAAGAAAGACTTTATTCCAGCTCAGTATTTTCTATGGGGCTCCAAATCTTTATCTCCAAATGCCTACAGAAACCTCCATGTGGATGTCCCAAAGGTCCTCTGAACTAGGGAAGTCCCAACTGGAACTCATTTCCTCCTCTCCTCAAACCAGCACTTCCTCTAGGATACTACCTATAAAGCTAGCCAAGTGATAGTTTCCCTTCCCTTACTCTCAGTCAGTCATCAAATCCCACTGATTCTACTTTCTCAGTTAATAGGAGATAAAATCAAATCTGCCCATTTTCTCCCCATTCTCGCTGCCACTGTATCATAGAAGAAGGTAGGGAAAAGGCTCCATTTAGGGAAGATCCCATAATAAGACAATCCTGATTTCACTTTAGAAGGCAAATTGTTTTTGACCTCTCTAACAAGATTTTTCACAAAGTCTTTTTTTACCTCTAGGGTACAAGAACTTTCCCAACTTGCCTCTAAAAATATATGCATACTACTAACTGGTAAGGTTCCACTGTATTCTACCCATGCTCGGCAAAAGGACCCTTTAAATATCTGAAAAGCTGCCTACAGAGAAACCCAGGCTTTAAGGTAAAGGTGCATCCCATTATGATATATTCAATACTATGCCACACTTTCCAAATTTCCCTCTAAGTTTCTAAAATGAAAATTCTGTCTCAATACCTACTGTATCAACAATCTGTCTCCTTCTATTCCTTTTTAATAAAAAAGAGCTCCTCATTAGCAGTCCCTCCAGTTACTGAACAAATATAAATCCTAAGGGACAACTCTATTGCTGCTATACCCTCAATCATTTGTACTTATGTCCTCCCAGGCCCACCCTGTTTTGCCTTAATTTCCCCATACTTCACTTGGTTCACAGCTCAACTGCCCGGCAACAGAATTTAACTTTCCTCATTAAGCTCAACACTTCATTCACTGAACAAATATTATTATTATGGGTTTTACTGGTCTAGTGATTAAGCGAAATTTATACCCATTTTTACAATAACAAAGAAGAGACAAAACCTTACATTTCAGACCTATACCATAACCCTCACCATTGTACATAATATATACCTTGTGGCAAAGAAATAGCTTGTTCCTTTTTCATTTTGTCTTAAAGTTTGTATTTGTGCAGGAGTCTCCTTTGCTAACTCATTAAAACAAAAAAAAAACTTGTGTAGAACAAACAGGAAAAAAGAACTAAAAAAAATGATAAGGTTGGAGCCATAACTGATACTTATATTTAAAAAGTGGTTTAAAAAAGCACTTGCAGAGAAAATGAGAAAGTATATGGTTAAAAAGAGAAAAAGTAGGATAGCTATGGTCTTTTTCTACTTTTTTTTTTAACCCTCATTCTTTGGAAAGAAATTAAGAATAGAGGGTTAAAGGCCGTGTCTGTGTATAGTGAGGAGAGATACACATTAAGCTGCACACAAGGCACTGAAATCTGAGAGATGAGAGTTCCTATCCTTAGGCAGAAAAGTTCACATGCTATGGCAATGTTATAAATACAATACTACTGGAAGAAAAGGCAGTGCAACGAAGTGGGTCTGGGGCCTACAGAAAGAAGCGGGTCTAGAAGCAGAAACTTGAAGGACAAGTAGGAAAGCAGAAAAAGGTCATCCCCCATATGAAAAGGGGAAAAAAGGTCACTCGGGCAATGAGACAGCGTATGGCAGGACTCAGAGATACGAAAGGCCTTGTAGAACACTGGATCCTTGAAGTTCTTGGTCACTGGTATACATCCAGAACTTAGGACAGTGCCTGCCACTTAATAGTTCCAATTTTAAAATTAAATATAAAAGGAGGTGTGTGGACTTTTGATGATTATTCCTATTTAGTTCTATGTAGAACTCCTTCTAATGTTTTGACAACTTCTTTACCAAGAATACCACAGCCACCTTATCCCGCATATCAACCCCTACATCTAGGAATCCCCAAGCTGTCTGTCATCAATTGTTTCAAAACAGTACTATCAGGTGGCATCCCCTATCTGTCTTCACCCCATGATAACCTGGAGAGCAGCTTGAATAAACCTCCCTATTGAAATGAGAAAAAGTACCAGTCCCCTTGAAGGCACTGCAAAAGGAAATCTGATCCTGGAGGTGCAGCTACTTCAACTTACCAAAACAAGTCTAATTACTGAATATGCCACAAGCTTTCAAACATTCAGACTACTTTGTTTCTTCTCCCCCAAAATCTGTTCATTAGCTTGCCCTAAGTATATGAGCTGAATATGTTCCACCAAGTCTTATGGCACAGCTTTGAAAATGGGCCTGCTAATGATTTAATTAAAGAGCCAGTTAGTAAATCACATTCTAAATTTTAAAGAAAACTTGGAGCTGGTGGCCACCACAGAGAAGTTTATGAAGTAGCCCCTAGATACATAGCACTACATTCTACTCCAGAGGCTCCTGTCGCCAGGTCTAGAATAAAGCTGTCCTGATAAACTAATTCAGGAAAGGACTCACAGGGTAGCTTCTTAGGTGGAAGTGAACTCTAGTCTGATTCTTTTATGAGTTAGGATCAAAGTCAAGTTAAACATGAACCTCCACTGGGTCTGTCCCCTTAGACAACCTATTCTATAATCACAGGAACCCTTACATCCCCAGGCCAAGGCAGCCCATAACATTTCTGTGGTATCTGTCCACTGGCTAAGATTTATTAGCTTAGCTACAAATAGCAAAGGCTTGCTTTAATCCACTGCTCCCTCTCCTGATGTTATTATTTTTGAAGAAAATGTTTTGAAAGTTTGCACTTTGCTATAGGCCTTGAAATATCTTTTCTAATGTCCACTTGGGAAATGTATATACTGTGACCAAATATTTAGGCTACAGGTTTATTAAGTCTGAAAGTTTCTGAAACTAATATACCAGAGGTCTTTTTGTTCCATTACCCTCCCATGCTAGGATTCTCAGATTTAAACAGAAAAGTAGAGGAATCACAGCAAGGAAGCAAAGTCATCAGTGGGATCAGCTGTATTATCAATAGTCACTTCTTTGTAAAACTAGCTCTAGGCCAGCCATGACTTATATCAAGTTAGGGATATACCAGGTAGTACAAGATTCAGTCCAAACCCAAGTGGGCAATAAATAAACTAATGTTCAAGTTAAGGCGTGGGCACCATAAATACACAACGTATCACCGTGTACTCTCTCAAATACAACAAGCATTGTAGATCACTTGGCAATGTACAATCATCAGGGAGGAGACTTAACCTCTAACAATTCAGCAGCTGGGAAAATGCACAGAGCTAAGAAGTCTGGTTTAGGAAAGATAATTAAGGAGTCTAGGAAGTGTCAGAATTCCAGAAGTGATTGGAGCTCAACTATCCAAAGTACGGAGGGATGTGGTGGCATAATAACAAGGAAATACTGGCTGGCCAAAGATCAAATACTTTGGAGTAAGGAAGGCAACAAACCTGATTCTGGGGGTGGAGGTGAACTATAGCAGACACCTAGGAGATGGGCTTCAACAGTGGCTCTCAAACTAGCTGGCATGAGAAGCATGTGAATGCTTTGGTTAAAAAAGACATCACAGGGCCCGCCACTCCCCAGTTTCTGATTCAACAGGACTGGGGTGAAGCCTAATAATTTACATTTCTAATAAGTTCTACAGAGATACTAATGCTACTGATCCTACTGATTCCGGAGAATCATTTTCAGAACCATTGGGCCAGGGTATTAGATCAAAGTTCTTGGCCTCTGAAGTCTGAGTCCCAGCCAAATGCTCCATGAAAGTGGCATAGGCATTTAAAAGTGGAAGGGCAATATTCAGAACCAAAGAACAAGAAATGAGGCACAGAGAATTCATCAATTATACTGCAGTAGTAATCATAACATAATAGCTGATACTGCATGCCAGGCACTGTGCATGGTACCTTATATGCCTTATTTTTCTTCATCCTCAAGACAACCTGCATTTTTCGTTTGAGAAAGCTGAGACTAGAGATGTTAGGTAATCTGTCCCAAGTGAAAGACCTAATAAGTGCTGAACCAAGACTGGAATTTTTGGTTTACTAGTCCATCACCCAGTACCAATATAAGTAGGCCTCTTCCTCCTCCCATAGATGCTGCTTGTAGAAATGCTTTTTGTTATCAAGATCACACTTTTAACGCCAATTCTAAATTCACTTTTCCATAGTAGGATGTTAACTGAAGTTGACTCCTGAGTTCACTGGCACTCCTATGATTAAGTTTAAATATCGATAAGGAGACAGGTTAACTGATTTTCTGAAGACCAAGTGTGCTCGTTTATCTATCTGCTATTTCCTGTCTGTGGACACCTACAAGTGCAAAGAGAACAATTACCGCACTTTCAATCCCCTAATTCTTGCATCTGGAATAGCCTTTCCCCATTTTTTAATTTATGCATTTATCTCAAATAATTGTTGTGAGGATTAACTGAAAATAGGTTAAGCGGTTATTGCAGTTGGACTCAGTGAAATTATTATATTATATATTACACTTACATGCAGGTGTATTATAGGATCGGAGGTCGAAAGAAAGGTGGTGGAGGTTGGAGACCTAAGTTTGAAAATTACCACCTTACTGGAGGTAGTTCAAGTTATGGAATGATAAAGGGTGACCGAGGAAGAGCACACATAATGAGGAACGGATAGTTCCCAGGACTAAACACTAGAGAGTATCAGTATTTACATGACAAATGAATGAAAAAGAGACGATTAATGACATTTTAAAGAAGCTGTCACAGGATATTACGCTGGAAACAGGAATCAGAGTAGGAAGTTTCACTATTTTTAAACTTACTACTGTTCATTAATCCCACACCCGTGGACTGGGGCACTAAGAAAGGGGCCTTGAGAAGCCCAAACGACTCTATAGGCTCTAAAGGATCCGAGTCCAAAACACACTGCACACGAAAGAGCAGTACCAGCGCTAGTGCTGGATTCCACAATAAAGACACTGCGGCTAGACAATCCTAGGAACCTCACGAGGAAGCTAAGTCCGTCCGCGCAGGCGGGAAGGGAGTACTCTGCCCCCTCCCAACCCGACCCGCTGGGCCTCCTCGGCCAGACCGACACTCCCAGCCCAACCTCGCGGGCCAGCGCGCGGCGGGAGGAGACCCAAGAGCAGCCCGGCGCCACCCACGGTGGTATCAACGAGCCCACACCCACTCCAAGGTCCCCTTCACCTCGCACCCAGTCCGGCAACCCGCCACCCCCAACTCTGGTTCACTGCCTGGAGAGAGTCTACGGAGTTCGGTAATTACCTGGAGCTCCACCGCGCCGCCATTACACCGGATGCACGTCACTTCCTCTTCCCGGGCCCAGCAGTAGAAGGAACGCGGAACGTGAAATACATAAAAAGCCACGCTAAATTGACTTCGAAATGTTATTCTATTAATTTATTTTAAATGCCATCTTGTAATACCAGATTCAGAGCAGTCGATCCGGCCACACTTTTCCCTTCCCAAGGTGGCGACAAAAAATACAAACTACAAAGTCCAGAACCCACCGCAAAGGAGGGCGGAAGTGACGCGCGCAATTGTAGGCTTAGAAAGCCGCAATGTACGACGGGAACGGTAGTTCCTCTGGAGAAGCGCCAGAGAGCGCGTTCAGGACGCCCGCGGGAAACATGGTTGTGAGGAAAATTTAGCAAAATTTACTTTAATCTAAAATTATATTTTTGCGCTTGGCAAAAAAGTAGACGTTAGTGTAGGCACTTTTCCTTGAAAATCTTGAGGAGCGCAGACACCTTTTTCAGACTTTTTACGATAGTTAGACCAAGAACGAATATAAGGAAAAAATGTTACCACATGTTAAGTGACTACTAAGTTTCAAGATTTCAAGCCTAAGTGAATGTTGGACCACAAACAGAGTGAAGTGAGGAGAAACTAATTCTGTAGAGAAGATGTTGCCTCTGTTTTAGTTAAGTTACCAACTGACGAGAGAGACATCGCGAGGAGAGATTGCCTGACTGACTTGGAAATAGCGGTCTGTACAGAGCTCAGAGGTAATCAAGGTATTTTCTTAAACGTTACTTTTCGGTAGTAACAAAACCTAAAAGTTAAGCTACTTGTTACTATTTTGGGAACTGTCTTTTCCTAAAAACAGCTGTATCTTTATGTTCCTCAGCAATGTATAGGTGAGGCCTGGTTTCTCTACACGCTTACCTTTACAATTTTAGAGTGCTAATACTACCAACCTTTTCCTAGAGACACGAGAGTATAATGATTACAGATAAAGACAGTGGAGTGGAACAACTTATGTTTAAAACATGAATCTATTGATATATACTCATGGACAATTACCCTTGGGCAGGTTACTTTACACTGTGTGCCCATTTCCGGATCTGTTAGGTAAAAATAATAGTGCACACCCCATAGGATATTTTTAAGAAGTTATTAGTTGATACACTTGATGCATTTGAGATAATTCCTACTATATAATAGTATTATCTGTCCCTTTTTCATATTTAAGATAATTGGCCATAGTTTAAAGTTCGTTTTGGTACCTTAAAATATTTAAGGGGATAGATTTCAGTCGGACTAATACAGGGCACAGGAAATGAATCTGGTAAGCGTTTGTATCTGTATCTGAAAAAACCATAGTACCACCTCTACAATTATCAATAGAAATAGGAAAGTTAGAGTTGGACCTAGGAGAATTGGATGGAACTGGGAAAGACTAGGTTTGTCATCTGGATCCTAAAGGAAGCAAACGGGGATAGAATTAAGAATGTAAAAAAGGTGAAAAGAAAGCGAGGAAACTAGCTGGGGCAGGAGTAGCTCCAGAGCTAGAGTGCCTCCCTGGGATAAACTGGCTAGGCCCTTGTAACATAGTCTGTCTCAGTCATTGGCCAGAGCCTCCCTGAGAAGAATGTGGCCTTGACTCAAAACCTGAGGTGGGCTTGGAAGTGGTCACAGCTAAAGTCTGTCACCTAACCACATTCTTCGTAACTAGGTAAAAAGCCTTTTATTGAAGAGGTGTCTGAGCAGCACATCTCTGGTTTGTCACAGTTCACCTTTTGCACCATGTAGATTCATTCTCCATACACATTTAGGGAACCGTTTCCTTCCTGAAGAGAAACTTCAGACAGAAGTTAGTGGGACGAACTGTAGTCCCAATCTTTGCAGTTGGTCCTGAGCCACAACTGAACTCATTGCCTTTTTCCTCCACTATCCATTCTAAATTTTCCTCACTCTCAGCTACCATGTGTGCTGGTCTCAGTAATTAAACTAGTGGTGTAAAAACTCTAATTCTTGAGAAATTTAAGCCCCTGTTAAGTCCCCTTCTCAGGCAGGTGTTGCTGCACTTGTCTATTTACAGTCACTATCAGGCAAGGTAGAGGTGCCCAAGTGCTCATATGAGTACCACACGTATTCTTACTTGCCCCCATTGAGTAACATCAAGCTTACCTCCTCCTGATGATCAGAGTTAGCTTCTCTGCCAAGGTGTTGACTCCTTCTTGCCAGCTTGTCCCTGAACTCAAGAAGTTCACAGTTCCCAGGCAGCAGGTGAAGCTTAATTCAGAAGGACCCTTGCTGTGTCCTCTAGCAAGAATACACCACCTTTGGAGACTAGGAACTCTTAACTGACAAAGTTCAGAGTTGCAGGAATGGGGTAAGTACTGTGTCTCTTAGTGGGTCATTGGGAATGATAGTAAATGGGGCTATAGCTGTTTTAATCCATTGTTTTCTGGCTCCATGTATTGTTTCTATCCAGGACCCTGAGCCACATCAGGGTCTACTGCATCCTGGGGAACAGCACCTCATTCTTGCAGGGTATTGTCTCTAAGCAAGTGCTTGAACTTATCCTCAGCAGGCCATTGCAGTGCTATATGAGGCCACCAGCTTCTAAGACATGAAACATGTGATTCAACCAGTGGAATCCATGGTCACAGACACCTCCCTGCACCACCTTTGCTGTAAATTATTTCCCTAGTTGTATGCTTTATTGTATTATATTCCAGGCATGCCTGTGGATCAGGCATTGTGTAAGTCCCCAGATAGTTGTGCTAGGTAAAGATTGCTGGGTATGGAAGGCAACTGCTTACCCAAAATAAATAATCTAGTCCCCATGTTGCCCCTTCCAGGATAGAAAGATCCCAGTGTAGTCAACTTGCCACCAAGTGGTTACTTGATCTCCTAGAGGAGTGATGACGTATTAGGGCTCAACATCAGTCTCTCTTGCTGGCAGATTGAATTTTCAGATGAGGCAGGAAACAGGTCACCTGTGGTAAGTGGAATCCATGCTTCTGGACCCATTCATAGACTCCATTCTCGTCACTGTGGCCATTTTATTCATGTGCCCATTATGCCAGCACTGGGGTGGCCACTGACAAGGACAGGCTAACATCAACTAACTGAGTAATTTTGTCTACTTGGCTGTTTAGTGCTTCTTCCATGATGTATACTTTCTGGTGGACATTGACATGCAATAAAAAGATCACACTTTTTGCCCATACCAGTATTTTTATCCACATACCTCTAGGCCTCCAAGACCTCCTTGTCTGCAGTCTTCTAAATCTCTTTATTTTCAGATATCTGACCAGCTAGTCAGGCTATTTGCCTTTCGCCTACATGTATATCTGTATGTATGTATGTATGTATGTATGTATGTATGTATGTATGTATGTATTTGTCTGTCTGCCTATCTATCTATCTATCTATCGAGAGACCACTTTTCCTTCCATACAAAGTAGATAATGGATGACCAGGTGTACACCTGAAGTTCTGAAGCTCTGCCCATTAGGAAGATTGTCCCTCTCCTCTGTTTTCAAGGCTGTTCCTGACTGAGAGTTTAATGTAGTTGCTGTTCAATTTAAGCTTTTATCCAAGTACTTAGCCAACCTGTCTGTAAACTAAGCCTTTTTTTCTTCTTCAGCTTGTTCAGGACCCCACCTCCTACCCTATATGGCCATCAGTATGAGCTGAGAGAGGGCTGTCAGTGCAATTGCGATGGGTGAGGTCAGGGTTTGCACTATCTGTTGATGCAGATTTCTTGTACCCCCTGGTCTTCTTCATGCCTTTATCCCCAATATAACACTTTCATCTTATGATGAATTGTGACTGGACCCCCAGAATTTATGACATGGTGGATTCAGCAAGACACATTTCACTTGTGCCACTCAGCATCTCACATTCCCCATTTAGCAGTAGCCTGCCAAGAGCTATTTTTCAAAAGTTGTACAACCTTGATCCAGAACCCCAGGAATTTGAACTGTGATTCTTCTACTAAGATTTCCATAAACTCCATACTGCATCTTTTCCTGAAACTGACAACTCTAATGCCATAGGATCTGCCAGATCCTTTAGCCCAAGTATCAAGGCTGCTTGCACTATGGCTCACACCTGCTGTGGAGCCCTTTCTTGTGCCAGGTTGCAAGGCAGCTTTGTATGTCACCTGGTATTATTTGGGCCAGAAATCCAGTCCTAGGCCTGGAGTGCATTGTTCACAGAACCCAAAGCAGCCTCCTAGGCCATGTGCTTTCTCCTTTCTTATAGGGGATGCAAGAGGCAGCAATTTGTCTTTTACTTTAAAAAGGATATTTTATCACTTCCCAGAACACTGGGCCCTTAGAAGCTTTAATGAAGGGACAGGTCCCTGATTCTTCATGGGGTTTATTTCCTAGTCTCTGGAGAACAAACCTCTAGCAGACTAGACACCTCTTGTTAACCTGTTTGAGCAACATGATGTCATTGTTATAATGGATCAATATGATCTTCTACAGAATTTCCAGATAATCCAGATCTCTTTGGACTATATTATGAAAGAGAAGAGTTAACAAAGCCTTGGGGCTAGACTGTCAATGCATGTTGTTATCCGTTTATTTCATGTGGACATGAACTACTTCTAATTGTCTTTCTTGATTGGGGTAGAAAAGAATGCTTTCTCCAAATCAATGGTCACATACCATGTACCTGAGGCCCTATTCTCCTGCTTTAGTAATGATACCAGTCTTGGTATGGCGGCTGCATGTGGGGGCTGCTACTTGTTTGAACTTGGGGTATTCTATAGTCATTCTGCTAATTCATCTGGTTTCTGCAGGTGCCAGAATGTCAAATTAAAGGGAGATGTGATGGGAACTATTATTTCTGTATCCTTTATCTCTGTCATACCCCTGGCATTGTTATATTGTTTTAGATTTACACTCTTGGCCAGGAGAGGCAGTTTGAAAGACTTCTCTTTGGCTTTCCCATTCTGATAGCTCTCACTCTGCAGGCCAAGGACAATATATGGAAATTACTCCAACTGTGAAGTATGTCAATCCCATCTATATACTTGGGACTGGATAAATGACCACTAAGTTAATCTGTGAATCCAGTGGACCATTGTGGGCCAGACTCTGGCCATAACTCCATTTACTACCTGGCCTCCATATACCTCCATTCAAATAGCAGAGCCATGCTGTTGCTTCAGATCTTCAGGTATCAGTGTCAACTCTGACTTGTATCTGATAGCCCTCAAAATATGTGAGTACTCCCCTTTATCCATGTACAGTCATTGAAATAAGTCCAAGTGGGTCGTTGGGGAAAGGCTCATGAGAAGTTTTTTTTTTTTTTTAATTGAAGTACAGTAAGTTATAATATGTCAGTTTCTGGTGTACAGCACAGTGTCCCAGTCATGGATATACATACATATATTCAGGCACGGGGGTATAGCTCAGTAGAGCATTTGACTGCACATATTATTCATTTCATATTCCTTTTTCATTAAAGGTTATTAGAAGATATTGAATGTAGTTCCCTGTGCAATACAGAAGAAACTTGTTTTTTCAGATCTGTTTTTGTATATAGTAGCTAACATTTGCAAATCTCAAACTCCCAAATTTATCCCTTCCTACCCCCTTTCTCTGGTAACCATAATAATGTTTACTATATCTGCGAGTCTATTTCTGTTTTGTAGATGAGTTCATAGTGTCCTTTTTTTTTAAGATTCCACATAAGAGTGAAATCATATGGTATTCTTCTTTCTCTTTCTGGCTTACTTCACTTAGAATGACGATCTCTAAGTCCAACCATGTTGCTGCAAATGACATTATTTTATTCTTTTTATGGCTGAGTAGTATTCCATTGTGTATATATACCACAATATTTTTATCCAGTTATCTGTCAATGGACAATTAGGTGGCTTCCATGTCTTGGCTATACAACATATACTAGATATGATGTTGCAGGGTGCTTGCTCTTGAGACCTACTAAGTCTTCAACCAATAGTCTGAAAACTGGTACAGGTCCAGGAATTGGGCAAGAGATTGTGACTTTTTATTGGGGCAAACACCCTCAGCCTCCTGCACATCCATTCTTGTAATCATGTATATATTAAGCAACACTGTCGTTGGCTGCCCATATATTTTGCCCCTTGTGACACCATGTTCTGTTAACCATTTTCACAACTCCCTATTGGCTGCTGCTCCTATGTTCTGGTTATTATAATTGTGACCTCCTAGCATCTGAGGGTTAAGTGTTGTTCATCCCCTCTTACTTCAGAGCCACATCATCTGCACTGCTACTAATGAACCAAATTCCATGGCAGGCTCTCCTATAGTCAGCCCTGAGTTGTAAAGAGGAATCAGCACTGGATGTCTTTCTTTGTGATGCTGGTGCCCCTCTTACTAGCACATTCCTCTTGGCCATGGGGAATGATATGTCTTTTGGATCCTCCTGTGCAAAGTAATTTTCTGGTAGGTTTTCTGGCCTCACATAATATATTCACTCCAGCATGTCCACTCTCCTGAGCTCTTTATGTCCTTTCTCCAGGGTCAGCTATGGCAATTCAGGCACTTCATTTCCCTCGGCTTGAGCCATTACTCCTCCAGATGTCTGGGAATTACTCTAGCAGCACGTTTGCTCCACCTACTTGGATTCTTTCCAGAGTGTTTAATTCTATATTCCAAGAGAATGCCCCCAAATCAATAAACTCTCTCTGTCTAGTATATTCCAGTGTTCTCTACCACTGAAAAGTTTTAGCAATTGCTCAACCATATTGTGCCAAGTACTAATGGTGCCCCATATACCACCTAGGATGGGCCCAATTTTTTGCCAGTCAGGAAGCGAGGGATCCAGTTTCAAAATCCCAACTCACTATTTAGTTTTTTGAGTCATTCCTGGTGCCACGGTGTCATTTGGGTCCTCTGAGAAGTGGACATTGAGATGGAGACAGGAGAGTAAAAAGTTTGTTGGGGATTGACACCTGTGAAAGGAAAGGGCAGGAAAAAAGATTGAGCAGGAAGTCAACAGACCACAAGGCAGATCTGATGAAGTCTCTGAAAGCCCAGCAGAGAGGTCCAGCGTGAGGATTAGCATTTAGAAGAGTCTTGCACTGGGTGAAAGTCTAGGCCCTTTGTAGCACATCTTGTTTGGTCATTGGCTGAGGCCACCCACCCCCAAGAAGAGCGTGACCTGAGCTCAAAAGCTGAGGCCAAACCTGAAGGAGTTAATAGCTGGAGGCCACAAGTCCTTTCCTGAAGAGGGATCTGAACATCTGAAGGGTACATTTCTGTGTCTGTCACATAGGTACTAGTACTAGAAATAATTACATGTGTTTGGTATGTTCTGTATTTCTTAATTAGTTCACCACTGTTGTAAGGATCACATGGGAGTAATTGTCAAATCAGAAGAGATCTCAGCCTTTCCTGGGTTTAAGTTCATATAAAAATTTCAGAGATTGTAGATTTTAAGGGAATGACCTGAAAATTTGCCACTGCCCTCACTGTTCATAATAGGTTCTTAGTTCATGGGAAACATCGATGAAACCCTTACGAAACAGCTAGAAATAGAAGGAGAATTTTACTCTCCTTCAATCTGATATTATTGGTACTGTAAGAAACTGATCACAGCAATTTGGTCTCATTATTAAGCAGGTTTCTGCTTCTCTCTGAAGCTTACCTGAGACTCTAGTTTAGGCAAGAGGTTAATGATTGTGTCATTAACAGAAAACAGTCTCAGAGCCCTATGAAAAAGACTGTACTAGGTTCTCTGAACTATGGGTATTTCAAAGAACAGAATCTTGGGGACAAGCTTCCAAGGTAAAATTCCTTAGGAAACTTTTAGACTTTATCAGTGTACCAAGTTAGAATTCCCAGGACTCTTTTCTATCCAAAAGGGGACATCCTTCATCAAAGCTAACTATTTGACCCAAGATCCAGTGAAATACAAATTAAGTTCAGTGGACTTAATAAACTATTGAAGGAAATTTTAATATGGTCATTTATTCAGAATATTTTTGGTATTACTTTAATGTTCTGTTTTTTGTGGGTATATGAAAGAGCCCTTTCCTTTTCTTCTGAAGCTACTTCAAGTCTTTAATTTGGTTAACTCTGCCTTTGGGATCTGATTTTCACTAACACTTAAGAATTGAGAAACAGATATTTTTACTGAGTCTCCTTACTTTCATAGTCTTTTTTCAATAAGAATAGTTCTTCCTTTTTATGAGACTACAAATGGACAAACCAACTGTGCAACAAAGCCATACTGGAAGTGTCGCATTTGAGAATAATTCTTATTTAATTGTGTATCATTCAAGGTTGACTTTATATGTCAAGACCAGCTCATGAATGACATTAGCTGTTGGCTTTAGCAGTGAAGGCCAGCCAGCTGAGTTAATGACCACTGATCTAAGGATCCTCACTAATCCCTTTTCCTATGAAGCTCAAATGCTGTCTTGGAGAGGGAGTAAAGGAGGGATGGATCTTGAATGATTAAAGTTTTACTTGGATACCTGAGCATTACTTAGTGTTGTTTTTGTTTTTGTTTTTGTTTGTTTTTGTTTTTGTTTTTGTTTTTGTTTTTGTTTTTGTTTTAGTGGTTGGGCAGTACTAACCTGCAAGGGGTGTTTGGAAATGTGTAAGGATGGTGAAGTTTGTCACCATGCCTGGAAAGGCTGCTCCTGGTATTTTGGAGAAAGAGGAGGTAGGGATGAGAAGGGGCAGGGGTGCTAAATGTCTGCAGAGCTCTGGAAAGAACTATCTTCCCATCATACCCCTTGAATTATCGTGAGAAACACAGAGAGTGCTGAAATCATATTCTCCATTTGGGTTTAGAAGAGTGGCTTAACAGTTTCTGTTTTGTTTAATTTTTCTCCACACAACCCAATGAGTAGAGTTCTTGAGGAAGGTAAGAGTAGTTTAAATCAAATTAAGAATTACTTTTCCTTCTCATATCCCATTTGTAATATGATTGGTCCTGTTACAGCTATACTTAAAAGGAGAGTTAACCAAATGCAACGTCATTATAGCTGTATTTTTAAAAACTGGGAGTACCGACTCCTGGAAGGAACAAGAGATATTCTTTACTTGATTTTCTTTAAGATATGTTTTTGTCTAGGGCACCTAAATCTCAGATGATTATATTTATCACACTCAGAAGCCAAAGCTTTGACCCGCTATTGTGTGACTCAATTCATATCATATTTTGTCCATTTTAACAAGCCTCCAGTGCTTATGTAACCCACATGTAATAACTTAAAAGGTCTGTTGGAACTATTTCTGACAGTTTCTACGAAAACACTTTAATTGGGATGGCCAACAGCTTTTAACTGCCACAGGGGATGTTTTGCTACAGGAGGTGGGTGGGAAAAGAAACAAAAACCCACTAAAGAAGAGGGTTCTTTTACCCACCCCCACCCCAACCTGTGTTTTTCTTTCTGATGATGTTTCCAGAAAGCTGGACTTTCAGACAAATGTTAACGTTTCCAAAAGGCAGACAGTGCCTTTTTCTGTCAGTGAAAGCAGAGGCAGGAGAAAATGCTTTCCAGGGGGAAGTGGAGATGAAGAGGAAAGTTGGGTCTAAGAGTAAGGAAGAGTAAAAGAGAAGACTAAAAGCAGTGAAAAAAAAAGAGAAGGAGAGAAAGAGAGAAATAAATGAAATGGTAACAAGAGTGATATTTCAGAGTCATAATCCAACAGGAGTGAGCAGTAATGATCTTGTATTGCAAGCAAGTGGACAAGGACTCTACCTTTGGTACAAGATAAGAATTTGATGATGATGTGTGCTGCATGCTCGAATCTCAGCACTGCCTGGGCCATTGGGAAGCAGGAGGGAGCACACTGAGTCTGTCTGCAAATTCTGCCTCTGAGAGGGAAGCTGAGATAACCAATCTCGGGTACTAGGGAGCAGTAGAGCATGCTAGTTAAAACATGACGCCCAGAGCCAGATTGATAGTCTAAGTCTAAATTTAATAGCTGAATTAGCTATTTATTGTTACATAACAAATTACACTAAAGCTGAGTGTTTGAAACTACATTTATTATCTCACATTTTCTGGGAGTCAGGAATCAGGTGCAGCTCAGCCGAGTTCTCAGGCTCAAGGTCCCTCACAGGGCTGCAGTCAAGGTGCTGACCAGGGCTGCAGTCATCTCGAGGCCTGACTGGTAGAGGATCTGCTTCCACGCTTGCTCACATGGCTGTTAGTGGCCTCAGGTCCTTGCTGCCCAATGGCCGGAGACATCATTTCCTTGCCACTGATGTGGACCTCTCCCTAGGGCAGCTCACAATATGGCAGCTGGCTTCCATCAGAGCAAACAAGTGGGCACACCAATCTCAAAAGTGACATCTCATCATTTTTGTCTGTTCTTTTCGTTAGAATCAAGTCACTAGGATCATTCCACACTGAGTGGAAGGGAATGACCTCAGGGTGTGAATGCTAGGAGGTCATCTCAGAGGCTTAGGTAACCCAATCTACCAAGCTTCAGTTTCCTTCATGCTATAATAAGGATGAATAATAGCACTTACAACATTAAACTATACAATAAAGAACATTTTTGGGTATGTGTATGTTGTTTGAGGATGAACTAATATAATGTATGTAAAATGCTGAATGTGGGAGAAAACTCTAATCCGAAAAGATACATGCACCCCAGTGTTCACAGCAGCATTATTTACAATAGCCAAGACATAGAAGCAGCTTAAATGTCCATTGAAAGATGAATGGATAAAGAAATTGTGGTGTATATATATATATATTTTTTTCAGCTATAAAAAAGAATGAAAAAATGCCATTTGCAGCAACATTGATGGACCTAGAGATTATCATACAAAGTGAAGTAACTAAGTAACTCAGAAAGAGAAAGGCAAACACTATATGGTATTACTTATATGTGGAATTTTAAATATGATACAATGAACTTATTGACAAAACAGAAATAGACTCAGACATAGAAAACAAAATTATGGTTACTAAAGGGGGTGAGAGAGGGATAAAGTAGGAGTTTGGGATTAACAGATACAAAGTACTATATATAAAACAGATAAAAAACAAGGTCCTACTGCATAGCACAGGGAACTATATTCAATATCCTATAATAAATAATGGAAAGAATATAAATATATATATATGTATGTATATAACTGAATCACTTTACTGTATACCAGAAACTAGCATAACATTATAAATCAACTTCACTTCAATTAGAAAAAATTAAAATGCTGAATGTGGTACCTTACACATTTACTTTTGAAATAATGAACGTTTTTTCCTCCTAGGGATTTCCTTTACTTTTCTTCCATGCAAGTAGCTGGTTTACTTTGCTCATTCCTCAGGAGGGAGGTATGGCTGAACAGGAAGCTGAAGTCCTGCTGGTCTTCCCAGTTTGATTTCCAAAAGCCTAGATCCTATGGAAACAGAAACCAAATAAATGGGAAAAATACTGGGGGAAAAGTAGGTCCTAGGAAGGAAGAGTGGGGTGCATGCTGAGCTTTCTCCTTCTTAAATTAGGCTTCACATATTAGAAAGGTCTTTGTTTTCTAATTCTTTTTTTAACTTGTTTTTATTGAGTTATAGTCATTTTACAATGTTGTGTCAAATTCCAGTGTAGAGCACAATTTTTCAATTATACATGAACATACATACATTCGTTGTCAAATTTTTTTTTCTCTGTGAGCTGCCACAAGATCTTGTATATATTTCCCTGTGCTATACAGTATAATCTTGCTTATCTATTCTACATATGCCTGTCACTATCAACAAATTTTGAAATCCTTTTGAGTAAAGAATTTGGTGAAAATGATGGACATTTGCATAAGCAATTCAGTGAAGGAAAATGGCCAGACTATATTATGAAGAGGGAAGGTGTCTACAATCTTACTGAATCCTTCAGCATGAGTTCTGTAATCCTTGGATTAGGTAGAAGGAAAGTAGCCTGAAAAAGCAATAATGGGGATTTCATTGCCTGGAGTTTAGGTTTAGATTGAGTTAGTACTTAATACTACTTGGTAGTATTTTTAAAGTTGCATATCTGTACACAGCAAGTCACTTAACACTATCTTTGAATACTATAAATATTCTATACACTATTTTTGAATACCATAAATATTCTATCATACAGCCAAAGCTGTGCTAAGAAAAATGCTGACTGTTTGGATGGCTTAAAAGTCACTGTTCAATATATTGAGATATTTAGGGATAAAAAGAAATAAAGGACATTTCTCATAGTTGTGTATTTGATCAATAAATAGAAATTATTACCAAGCACAGGTCACAGTAAGAGATACTGAGAGAAATATGAAGTTTAGGAAAATGTGCTCTACTTCAAATTTTCTATCTAGTTGAGAGCTACTGTCAAGCTGATTTTTTAAAATCTAATTGAGAGCCTCTGCGAAAGGGTTGATTTGACCTATGGTGTCTTTTTATCAGGTTTCACTCCTGATTTTTGAAAATCCCCAGGGAACAAGTCCTTGTTCCACAAACCTGTCACAAGAGACAGGATATCACAGTGGTTAAGGTGGCCAGCCCTGAAGCAAAGATGACTGACAGAATTTATACCTTGGCTCTGCCACTTGGTAGCTGTTTGATCTCGTTCAATTTACTTAAGCATCTCTGTACCTCAGTTTTCCTACCTATAAAGCAGTAAAAGTAATATTACTCATGTCATATGGTTATTGTGAGAACAAAATGAGATAGTCTGCAAAAATACTTAGAACGTATTAGTCCAAGTATGTCTGGCTCAGTAAACATGAGCATATTCTTATTAGCTGGTTGTTACTTTTCTCCATGAAATGACTGCTTTAGGCTTTTCTGCTCACCAGCGATTGCCATCTTATAAGCACTTCATCTAGTTGCTATTTTCTTCCCATCCTAGTTATGCCCCAAAGACAGACATAGTTCCTAACCTTTAATTGCCCAAGGCACAGCTGTGGTGTTTTATAGAACTTTACTGAATCATGCATGAGATGATAATACAATGCAGACAAGGAAAACCTTGGACAAAGCATTAGGTGCCATTTCTCTTGGAGTCCATTAGCCATGCCCTTCCAGAGGGGCTCCTTGGCAGGCTGACTCTGTCCTTTACTCTGCCTTGCTATGATGGTCCAGGGCTTGACTCATTTTCCCCAGAAAGCTGTCCACTCACTCCTGCCCTTCTTTTTGGGGCCCAGGGCCCCCACTCACTCTGGCTCTAGCTTTTTCAAGAGAGAGTAAAAACCAGTCAACATCATCATAATCTCTGCAGAAATAACACATGCCCACAAAGAAAACAGAGCAGATTCCATTCTCATTGTCTGAAGTATCTCCATTCCCACTTTCTTCTTTACTTTGTACAACCTAAAGGCCCATAAAAATGTATTCTCTCAAAGAACTATCTTTTCCCAAATATAAATTTTCTGCTATCACTAGAACAATAGGGACACATTTCAGTCTGATTTTATCTACACCAAACTCCATCCAGAAAAAAACCTCTTTATAATTTCTCTCACAATGAATGTTTTCAGGACACAGGGGAGTGGGGAAGATATTGAATCAGAACGACCAGGTTGTTAGTATGGACAATTGCAGCTCATTTCTGCTGGAGATCCTTTAATAAACTATATACAGTGTTTTCCAACAGAAATGTAATGCAAGCCACATATGCAATTAAAAATTTTTAATAAGTAAAGCTAAAAAAATCAGGTAAAATTAATTTTGACGTTATATTTTAGTTAACATATCCAAAATAATTATAATTTCAACATATAATCAAGAAAAATATGAATGAGATAATTTACCTTTTTTTTATACTATGCCTTTGAGGTTCCATGTGTATTTTACACTTAAAGTGCATGTCTGTTTGGACCAGCTACCTTTCACGTGCTCAGTAGCTATGTTTGGTACTAGCCATATTGGACAGTGTGAAGAACATACCTCGACATTGCCCCTAACAGGACAGTGGGGTCCTTCATTGGCTGAGAGCTGCTCCTGGGGGAGTTAACTTCTGGCCAGCTTGGCATTTCAGCCAACATTGCTCTTGAAGCCAGAGAAAGTTTTCAGGCAAAGAGATGTGAGCCTTTATGCTAAAGAACCATTAGGGGAGCTATCCACCAACCACAGGTGACCTCTGCAGAGGCCAGGGGACGTGGTTAAGGTAACAACAGTGTTCACTACAACTACCTAAAACAATACCTGGCAGCGTTCCATCCTAGTGCTAGCCAAAAATGGCCAACTAGTTACAAAATTGGGATACTGTATTAGGAAAATTACCAAACAAATGTTTTTTTCTCCTCAGCAAAAGAGATTGTTCTCTGGTGAATGTGAAATGATAATGTCCTGAGGTTTTTTTTTTTTCCCCCTTTACTTTCTATTTCCTCCATTTCAAGCCTGCAGATAGATAGAGCCCACCCTTGCCTCAGAAAAGGTTAGTGATAGGTCTAAATATAGAAGACTTTGATGGCTTTTTTTAAAATTGAAGTATAGTTGATTTACAATGTTGTGTTAGTTTCTGGTGTACAGCACAGTGATTTAGTTATACACATATATATTCCTTTTCATATTCTTTTTCATTATAGGTTATTACAAGCTATTGAATATAGTTCCTTGTGCTATACAGTAGGACCTTTGTTTCTGAAAGCAGGCACCTCTGGAGGGGAGTATTCTATAGCAGAGTGGAAGAGAAGTTCACACAGTGAGAGGAAGGAATAGAGGTGCGTAAGTCTGCAAGTAGCGAGAACTTGGGCCCCATTCAGTGGCAGTACCTTAGCATGGGGGGAGCAGTAAAATGGCAAGATTGCAAGAATGCCTGCTTGCACACCTAAGGTGGTAGGACTCCAGGCAAAGTGTAGTGGAGATTTCATTGACTTTAAGCCTGGCACAGAAATGTCAGTCATCATAAGTACCAATGGGCATCTCAGCAGTGATCAGTGTGGACCAAAGATTAGATGGAGACTCCACAGAAATATGCTCTGGGTGAGACTCTTGCACATTTGCAGGGCTCTGGGTCCTAGTAAATTTGCATTATATGTATATGTATTTTTTCTGGATTGGTTCCTTTAAAGTGTCAACATTATCTCTAAAAAGCTTTCAAGAGGTTTTCTGGAAGTATGGGTGGGATTTTTTTTAAATCCCAGATTTCATGAAATGAGCACAAAATTTTCTTTTTCACACTCTAGGGCTGTACCTATGTATCTGTTTTTCTGGCTTCCTTAAAAAAAAAAAAAGGAGCATTTATATTTTAAATAGTTGATATTCTTCGTACATCCTATATTTATAAGATATCAAATCATATACTCCAAAAATAAGAACTAAGTCTTGAGGCTATAGCCAAAAAACGACATATGCATTTTAAATACATTGAGTGAATATTTTAATAGAAACATCATCATTATTGCTGCTACTTATCGATTCTGAAATTTTATTTTATTTTACTTTAATTTTAAGTAAATATACTTTCAGGCCTACTGAAAAGTTGTAAGAATAGCACAATGAATTCTTATACCCTGAAGCAAAATTTCTCAAATGTAACATTTTACCACATCTACTTTATTATTCTTTTTCTCTCTCTTTCTCGCTCTCTACCTCTGTCTCTCTTTCTCCCTCTTCCATTCCTCATACACACACACATGTACTCTCATATATGTATATATGAGATTGTAAGGAAGCTGTAAAAATGTCTCTTTACACTTAAACACTTTGGCATTTATTTTCTAAAAGCAAAGACATTCTCTTACATAATCACAGCACAGTTAAATTCAGGAAATTAACATTGACAGAATACTATGACCTAATCAACAGACCTTATGCAAATGTTGCCCGTTTGCCAGTCCTCAGTGGCAAAAGGAAATCCTGGATCACACATTACTTTCAGGTGTCATGTCTCTTTCATTTCCTTTAATCGGAAACAGTTCCTCAGTTTTTGCTTTTCAGAATTAATCTCTAACTCCAAAATTTATTCGTTTATTTATTTTTCATTTTAATATTATGCCACTTTTAATTTTAAAATGCATGTGGAAGTAGTTACTTAACTATATTTCCATTTCCTAACAACTATTGTGGAGAATTATTATAAAGTAATTTATATAACAGTAGAACTTGCCAAGTAAATACACTTTTTGTAGGTTGGTAAATTTTTTTTATTTGAGTTCTTTTTTATTGAAGTATAATCAGTTTATAATGTTGTGTCAATTTCTGGGACACAGCATAATGTTTCAGTCATACATATACATACATATATTCGTTTTCATATTCTTTTTCATTGTAGGTTACTATAAGATATTGAATATAGTTCCCTGTGCTATACAGTATAAACTTGTTGTTTATCTATTTTTTATACAGTAGTCAGTATTTGTGAATTTCAAACTCCCAATTTAGCCCTTCCCACCCCCTTTATCCCTTCCTTAGTAACCATAAGTTTGTTCTGTATGTCTGCAAGTCTGTTTCTGTTAATAAGTGTTTTTTTTTTTCTTTTATAATGTTGATGTTTTTGAAGAGTATGGATCAGTTGTTTGGTAGAATGCCCTTCAATTTGGATTTGTCTGATGTTTTGTCCTGATTAGATTCAGATTATATGTGCATTTTTGGTGGTAATGCCATAGAAGTGATGATGTGCTTTGTTCTCAGAACATCATATCAGGAGGCACATGATATCAATTCCATTGAGAAAGTCTTATCATGAAATAAATGTCAACTGAAGTAACCAGTCTACTCAGGGACATAGTTGGTTTATATTATGGTGCAAGTTTTTTTATACTGTCATTAGTTGATAACAAACAATTCATGGACTGATACTTTGAGTAGCACTCTTATCCTGTGCATTTGTTGATTATCTTCCTAGTGTTCATTTCTCAATTTGTCCCTTGCACAATAGCCTTTAATCTTTGTTTTAAGGTTTCACCTCAACTTAGGGAAACCAACTCCATCCCCTCACTCTACCAGAGGAGCATATGATCAAGGTTATGTCAATAAAAGCATTGCATCCCTTTGGCTTCAGTATTGTTTCAAGATGGGATGTGACTGATGAAATTTAAATTACAGTGAGTCTTGGGACTTTCGGTGGGAATGCTGGGGCAACAATTTGGTTTCCTTTTGGAAAATGTGCTAGGAATATGAAGTCTGGAATTACTCCAGCCATTGTCACTATGGGGGCTAACCTGAGATCAAAGCTGGCCAGGGAAGGAGGGAACAGTTGAACAAACTGGAGGGGACAGTTGAACTAACTGAAGGGAACAGTTGCTATTGACTTTACAAATGTCTAGATTAAACCTGACTTGATATCTATTTTTGAACTGTTTAGCAATAGTTCTAAACCAAAGTTTGTATTATCTACTATGGGAGGAAATATGTAAGAGTATCTTTGGTTGTGAGGGATGCTATTGTCAGTAGGCTATGACTACTGGCATCTGGTTCCTAAAGTCAGGGACATAAAGGATAGTTCATAATAATAACAAAGAATTGCCCCAGTCAAAATGCCAATAGCAGTACTATCTCCCCAGTTGAGTAACACTTTTAGGTTTCTAGGTTTGGATTGGAATTTTTACTTATTTTGAACTGAAGATATTCTACCTTGCAGGGATACTATTCAGGGAGTATGTATGGATCTAGATAGAGTGTTTATAACTACATCCATTTTGATGGTCATGGCTTATTCTATCCTAGTCATTAAATGTTTTGTATATTACACCAGCTACCAGATCCAGAATTCTGTGCTCTAAGTCTGCTATGTCTGGGGTGAGCCTGAGTGATGAACTTTAGTATTTCAATGCCGTCTTCCTCAAATCCTAATTGCATCTGCAAACTCCACATGAGGGGACTTCTATCTTGGTTTTTTGATTTTTACAATCCAGCCTCTTTTCTTACTGACTTGAACTCTATTCCTTGGCTGGGAATCCTAGGTTATTCCTAAGCCTGTGGCATTTCCCTCTTCCAAAAAACTGGATTCCACTCACCAACACGATGCCAGTGTTTGGAGCACTGTTTTGACCAAGCCTCTTAAGAGTACTGCATTTGGCCTATCTCTCAAAATTTTTCACAGAAGACATTGTTGTAGCTATGCCAAACCACCAGCAGAGCTCCCTCAAGTAACAATGGCATCCTTGACTGACTTGGAGCTAGTCAACTCATCTAAGTACTGAATTTGGCCTGATGACTGCCTCCCATCAGGAGGCCCAGTCCTGAAGTACAGTTAATCCTCAGTTCAGTCTCATCCTGCTTCTTCGGTCTTTGCTTCACCATGTCTCATGTCTGAACCTCATAGGTAATGACAGTGTCTTAAGGAATTAACTGAGGCTCTCCACCTTCCTGAAGCCAGACTCATCCTTCTTCAGAGAGAAAAGAACAGAGATTCTTGTTTGGTAAGGAGTAGTATAGTTTAATATATTATAGAATGGAGATTTAAGAGAGTTATCCAGGTAGAGAAATTTACATTCAAAAACTAATAGAGTAAAAATAACATGAGCTTTGTTGATGGTTACTAAAATTAGCTTCTTATGTTGATTTTGTCACTGGATGAAGGGTTCCTAAATATTTGGGAAGGAGGGATTGCTTTTAGCCTGAAGTTTTTTTTAGCTTTATTGAGGTATAATTGACAAATAAAATTATAAGATATTTAGAATATACCACTTGATGATCTGATATAAACATACACTTGTGAAAGGATTTTCCCTGTCAAATTAATTATAGCATCTATCACCTCACTTTTTTTGGTTTTTGGTGATAACATTTAAGTTCTGCTCTCTTAGCAAATTTCAGTTATACAGTACAGTGTTACCAACTA
Source organism: Camelus bactrianus (assembly GCF_048773025.1). Taxonomy (NCBI): domain Eukaryota; kingdom Metazoa; phylum Chordata; class Mammalia; order Artiodactyla; family Camelidae; genus Camelus; species Camelus bactrianus. The sequence continues at coordinate 59,658,595 of NC_133543.1, forward strand.
TTGGCACCACGTTTTAGATTAGGTCCTTAGACTTTATTCGTCTTGTAACTGAAAGTTTGTCAACCTCTCCCTATTTCCTCCACCTCTCAGCCTATGGCAATGACTTTTCTACTCTGTTTCTATGACTTTTTTTTTTTTTTTTAAGATTCCACCTATAAGTAGTGCCATATCTTTCCCTGTATGGCTTATTTCACTTAGCATGATGCCCTCCAGGTTCATCTATGTTGTTGCAAGTGGCCAAATATCTTTCTTCTTTTAAGGCTAAATAATAGTTCATTGTATACATATGCCACATTTTCTTTATCCATTCATCCATCAGTGGATGCTTTGGTTATTTCCATATCTTGGCTGTTGTAAATAATGCTGTAGTGAACATGAGAGTAAAGATATCTCTTTGAGATAATGGTTTTGTTCCTTTGGATATATACCCAGAAGTGGGACTGCTGGGCCATATGGTAATTTTATTTTTAATTTCTTGAGGAACCTCTATACTTTTTTCTAAGTAGATATACCACTTTACTTTCCCACCAACAGTGTAAAAATGTTCCCTTATTTCCACATCTTCACCTACATTTGTTATCTCTTGTCTTTTGAGAATAGCGTATCCTGACGTGTGAGGTGATAGCTCCTTGTGGTTTTTATTTGCGTTTCCCTGATGATTAGTGATGTTCAGAACATTTTCATGTGCATTTGGCATTTGTATGCCTTTTTTGGAAAAATGTCTATTTAGTTCATTTGCCCATTTTTAAATTGGTGGTTTTATTTTTTATTTTTATTTTTTTGCTATTGGGTTATATGACTTTCTTGTATATTTTAGGTTTCAGACATGTGGTTTGAAAATATAATCTTCCATTCCATAGATTGGTTGGTGGTTTCCTTTGCTATGCCAAAGCTTTTTAGTTTGATATAGTGTTGTTTTTCCTTTTTATACTTTTGCTTTTGATGTCAAATCCAGAAAACCTTTGCCAAGTTCAAAGTCAGGGAGCTTACTCTAACCTTTTCTTCTAGGAGCTTTATGATTTTAGGTCTTAATACATTTTGAGTTGATTTTTTGATATGTTATAAGGTAGGAGTCCAGGTTTATAATTTGCATGTGGCTATCTGGTTTTCCCAGCACCTTTTATTGATGAGATTGTCTTTTTCCATTGTATATTCTTAGCTTTCTCATAAATCAGTGTTCATTCAACCAATCTATATATTTTGCTTGGAGAATTTTAGTCCATTTATATTTAAAGTAATTATTGATAGGTGTGGGCTTACTATTGCCATGTTGTGTTCTTTGGTTGTTTTGTAGATCCTTTGTTTCTTTCTTCCCCTCTTACTCTCTTCCTCTGTGATTTGATTATTTTCTATAATGGTATACTTTGATTTCTTTCTCTTTATCTTTTGGGTATTTACTATGACTTTTGCTTTGTGGTTACCATAAGGCAACCACAATTTAATTTAATATTAAAATATTATACTTATAACAGTCTATTTTAAGCTGATAACAACTTAACTTAAAATGCATATGAAAGCTCTACATTTTTATACACACCCATTTTATGTTTTTAATCTTTTTATATTGTGTATACATTAACAAATTATTGTACTTAGTTATTTTTGAATACTTTTTTCTTGTAACCTTCATACTAAAGTTAGAAATGATTTACCTACCAATATTACAATATTCTTAATTCAACTAAATTTTGTCCTTGCCATTGAGTTTTGTCTTTCATTTTTCATGTAACTAACACCCTTTTGTTTGAGCTTGAGAAAGTCACTTTAACATTTCTTGTAAGGCTGGTCTAGTGGTGATAAACTCTATCAGCTTTTGTCAGTCTGGGAAACTCTTTATCTCTCCTTCAATTCTACAGGAAAGGTTTGCCAGGCAGAGTATTCTTCTTTGGCAGCTTCTTCTTTTCCAGTACTTTGAATATATCATGTCTCTCTGTTCTGGTCTGCAAAACTTCTGCTGAAATCTGCTGATTATCTTATGGGGGGTTGGGGTGTCTCTTGTATATAACAATTTACTTATCTTTTGCAGCTTTTAAGGTTCTCTCTTTCCATTTAACTTTTGACGTTTTAATTCTAGTGGGTCTCTGGATTCCTCTTATTTTGAACTCTATGAATTTCCTGGATCTGAATGTCTGTTTCTTTCCCCAGGTTAGGGAAGTTTTCAGCCATTGTTTTTTTGAATAAGCTTTCTGTCCTTTCTCTCTCTCTTCTGTGACCCCTTTAATGTGAATATTGGTCCACTTGATGGTGGCCCATAAGTCCCTTAAGATATTGTCACTCTTTTACATTCTATTTGCTCCTCTAATTGGATGAATTACACTGCCTTGTCTTTGAGTTTGCTGATCTTTTCTTCTGCTTCATCTAGTCTGCCATTGAGCCCCTCTATTACAATTTTCAGTTCAATTATTATATTCTTCAGCTCTATGATTTCTGATTGGTACTCTCTTATGTTTTCTATCTACTTATTGAATTCTCAATGAATTGTTCTTCTGACCTCAGGGAGCAGTTTTATGACCAGTATTTTGAACTCTTTATTGCTTAATCACTTATCTCCATTTTATTAATATCTCTTTCTGGAGTTTTATCTTATTCTTTTGTTTGGAACATAGTCTCTGTTTCTTCATTTTCCTTGACTCTCTGTGTTGGTTTCTGTACATCAGATAAAACAGCCACTTCTCTCAGTCTTGACATAGTGGTCTTGTGTAAGCAATTAGCCTTGTTAATCAGCCCAGCCAAGCTCTTGGTTTTCTTTCAAACCATTGTGATTGTCCAAGCTGCCTTCTTTATTCTTGTTGCCTCCCAGTAATTGAGGATGTACCGAGACCCATCAGTGTCCCAAAGGGGAAGATCACAGTTGGCACCTAGATGTGGGCTCATTAGAATCTGGACCCTCAGGCAGCAGCTGGGAAAGTATGTACTTAAGTCCCTTCCAGGGAGAAACTGGGAGATACGTGTTTTTGCCTGCTCCCTCTGTTCTGGCCTTGTTGTATAGCCAAGAAGGCAAGGGGTGCTCCTGTGCTCATTACAAACTATTTCTTTGTTTGCAACAATCCTGTGGGATTTGTGAATGCAAGCCCCATTGGCTGTCAGAGCCAAGCAATTGAGGGCCCATCTCTGAGGCAGCAGCTGCAAAATCTGGGGTGCCATATGTGTGTACAAGCTCTTTCCAGGGAGATACTAGCAACTTGGTTTTATTGTTGGAGCAGGATGAAGGGAGAAGGCAGGAGATGTCTGCCAGCTTCCCCAGTCTCAGTATGATACAGCCCAGCCAAAAATATATACCAAAGTTAGAAGCCTGACCCTCAGGCATCTGCTTTTAAATTATGTAGGTAGATCCCTTTCAGGGAAAGACCAGGAGATGAGCTGAGTCCTAGTCTTTGTTTGCTATAGTCCTGTAGGACTCATGAATGGAAGCCCCTTTGGTAATGAGTGCCAGGTGATCTGGGGACCCATCCCTCAAGTGGCATCTGTAAAAGCTAGAGTTCAGACATTTGTTCAGGCTTCTTCCAGGGAGATACTGGTGACTTGGAGCAGACTAGAGGGAGAAGGCAGAGGAGGTATATTCCAGCTTTCCTGGTCTCTGGAGATGATCACAACCAGCCCCTAGATATATGCTAAATTAGAAGCATGTAGATAAACTTCTTTGTGGGAAATAAAGGGATATGGGCCTTTTTTCCTGCTCTCTCTGTGCTGAGTCCTGGGAAATAGCCAGTTAAGAACTGCTTCTTTGTTTGTTATAGTCTTGTGGGTCTCATGAATGCAAGCCCTTTTGGCTTTCAGAGGTAGGTATTTTGGGGGCTTGTCCCTCAACTGGGAGTTTGAAAAGTTGGAGTGCTAGATGTAGGGTCCAAACCCTTCCCTCCTCAAGGAAAAGCTGGCAGTTGTTTGTTCCCTCCTGATTTTACTGTGCTGTACCAGGGAAATCGTTTATGATGAGAGTGTGTCTCAGCCTTTCCTGCCCATTTCAATGTATTTTCTCATTTCCCCAATACGTAGGAATAGATCAGCTAGTTTCTGGACCTCTTTCATAGGGAATTACTCCACATGTAACTGTATATTCCATACATCTGTGGAAAGTGGGGAGCTCAGGAACCTCCTGTGTTGCCATCTTGATTGACTCTCTATTCTAATTCTGGTCTTCTGAAGTATTGAAGTCACCATGGCTGGAAGAGAGATAATGCCAACAGTGAAGTGGGGGTACATCAGAGGAAGAGAGACCCTGGCATTCCATTCTGCCTCATGAGTATGTGGACTGACAATAGAAGGAAAGCATGGCAAAGAGGAAGATAGCTAATGGCAAATTATTTTAAAGTCTATCAGATGTACCAATAAACAATCCAAAAAAGTAATTTAGAAAACATATCCATTAATAATAGTGTCAAAAAGAATAAAATACTTAGGAATAAATCTAACCAAGGAAGTGAAAGACTTGTATAATGAAGACTATAAAACATTACTAAAAGAAATTAAAGAAGAGACAAGTAAGTGGATAAACATTCCATGTTCATGAATTGGAAAGCAATATTGTTAAGATGTCATACTTCCCAAAGTGATCTACAGATTTAATACAATCTCTCTCAAAATTCCAAAAGCGTTTTTTGAAGAGATAGAAAAATTTATTCTAAAATTCACATCGAATCTTAAGGGACTTTGAGTAGCCAAAACAATATTGAAAAAGAAGAACACAATTGGAGGACTCACACTGCTTCATTTCAAAACATGTTACAAAGCCACAGTAATCAAAACAGTGTAGTGCTAGCATAAAGGCAGACAACTAGACCAATGGGATAAAAGAGAGAGCCCAGAAACAAACCCTCACGTGTTATCAAATGTTATTTGACAGGTGCCGAGACCACTCAGTGGGGAAAGGGCATCTCTTCAACAAATATTGTTTGTAAAACTGGATCCGCATGCAAAAGAGTGCACCACATACAAAAAGTAACTCAAACTATATTAAAGACTTAAAGATGAGATCCAAGACTATAAAACTCCTATAAGGAAACATAAAGGAAAAGCTTCATGACATTGAACTTGGCAATGATTTCTTGGGAAGTGACACCAAAAGCACAGACAACAAAAGCTAAAAATAATATGATTACATTAAACTTAAAAACTTTTGTGTATCAAAGAGCACAGTCAACAGAGTGAAACAGCAACCTACAGAATGGTAGAAAATATTTGCAAATCGTGTATCTGATAAGGAGTTAATATCCAGAATAAATAAAGAATTGTTACAACTCAACAGCAAAAAATCAAATGATCTGACTTTAAACAGTAAGAAAGGACTGAGTAGGTATTTCTCTAAAGAAAATACACAAATGGCCAACAAGCATAAGAAAAAAATGCTCAACATCACTGTATGATCAGGCCACCCAAGATGGCTGCTCTTTTGCTCTCAGTACATCCCCTACTCCACCAGTCCCTTCCTCACCTACATCCTACTCTCCTGACTGACCTCCCCTTTTAATCATAGAGTCTAATCAGTACATGCTTACATACCTGCCCTGGGCCCCAGCTAGTGATTGTTCTGATCTTTAGATCAGAACTGTCTCTGCTATGGTAGTTTATCAAAGGGGCAGTGAGAGGCATGCTCCTCTGCTGTTTTCCCTGACAACTGATGAGGCAACCTGATGTCAGTTTCTCCTATAACTGGTAACCTCCTTCTTCCCTGATAGTGAAGACTGCTGCCGTGTCCTACCTGCCTTCTGTCGCACATGTAAGATCCTCCTATCCATTAAACCGTTGCTGTCTCTGTTGCTGACTCCAGGCTCTTTCTTTGGTCTTGGGGCTGGGCAAGTACAGGGCTTGCCGGCCTGTGGGATACAGTCCCACACTTACCATAATAAAAATGCAACTTGAAACCACAATAAGCTATTACCTTACACCTAGTAGGGTGCCTACTATAAAACCAATAAACAGATAAAAAAAAAATCAGAAAGTAACAAGCTTTGATAAGTATGTTGAGAAATTGGAACTTCTGTGCATTGTCGGTGGGATTACAACATGATGCAACTATTAGGACAGTTCCACAAAAAAGCAGTATGGATGTTCCTCAAAAAATTAGAAATAGAACTATCTTATTATTCAGCAATCCTTTTGGCTGTATATCCAAAAGAATTGAAAGCAGGGAGATATATGCACACCCATGGTCATAGCAGCACTATTCACAATAACCATGAGTGGAAGCATCCCAAATGTCAATCAATGGCTAACTAAATAAACAAAATGTCCATACATACAATGCAATATTATTCAGCCTTAAAAAGGAATAAACTCTTTTTCACATGTTATCACATACTACAACATAGATGGACCTTAAGGGCATTATGTTAAGTGAAGTAACACTTACAATGTTAAGATGTTTGTTGTATAATTTATTATCCCCTTTTATACAGATAAGAGAACTGAACTTGGGCAACTTATGTAAACTATTCCACCAGTAAATGAAAAACAAGGGATCCAAGCTCAGGACATCTGTCTTCAAAGTTTCTCTTAGCTATCTATCTTGACTGGCCAAATTTAAAAGACTAAAATAGCCACAATTTTATTTTGAAGAGGAATAATTTTATTTACTGTACCAACCTTACTTCAGACATTTATAGATTGGCACTTTAAATCTTTTTTGACATAAAGACATTTTCTCTTAATTAAGGCATTTGTGTGAAAATGAGCTAATTCTTTAGTGGTTTATCTGTTCACATTTTCCTTATTCCTTACCTGCAAGTGTAAGCCTCAACATGGGAAATGACAAAGAATTAATAATTAAAACACAGAGGAGAAAGCTGGAGCAAAGAGTCCCTGAAAACCAAAATGTGCTGAGTCCAGAGGAATGACAATGAAATTAGTAGGATTTTTCTTTGTTTATTTGTTTGTTTTTTTACTGACAAGTAACAGTGTCCGGATATGTGCCTATGGGGAAAGGCATAGTTAAAGCAGGAACACTTTAAGGTTTTGTTATCCTCCAACACTTACTTTTGGAAATCCTGCATTACATCATATCAAACACACTTAAATGTACCGATGTACCACATTAAATGTAATGTCTGTGCAGTGAACAGAATATAAATGCTTTTTATAGTTTTGTTTAAAAAATCATTTATGTTTATCTCTGATTTCTAAAGAATCATCATGTTTACTAGACAATTATTTGAAATTAGACAATCTAAACTACAAATTGCTGTCCAGGGTAATGAAATTAATATTAAATTTAATGACGAATGAAATTAATACAACATTTCTTTTGTAGACATTTAGTTATTTTGTTCAGTGTTTGGAGCCAATAAACTTTTGTTTTTCAAAATAGAGCAGTATTTTTTAAAAGCGGATTTACTGAGATGTCATTGACTTACCATGCAAGACACCCATTAAAATGTACAATTCAGTGGATTTTAGTACATTCACAGATATATGCTACCATCACAACAGTCAATTTTAGAACATTTTCATTACCTCAAAAAGAAACATCATGCACTTTGGCTTTTATCCTCCCTACTTGTTTCCTTTCACTCCCTCTCTAGCCCTCAGCACTTTAAAAATTTTTATCTCTATAGATTTTTTAAAAATTCTGGATATTTCATATGAATAAAATAGTATAATACGTAGTCTTTTTTTGACTGATTTCTTTTACTTAGCGTAATGTATTCAGGGTCATCCATGTTGTAGCATGTATCTGTAGTTCATCATTTGTTATGGTTGAATAATATACACATTGTATGGATATATCACATTTTGTTTTTCCATTCATCAGTTGATGGACATGAGGTTATTTCTGATGTTTGCCTATTGTGAACAGTGTTGCGTAAACATTTGTGAATAATTATTTATTTGAATACCTGTTTTCTTTTGGGGATATACATGGTGTGGAATTGCTGGGTCACTGGATACCTCTATGTTCAAATGTTTGAGGAACTGCTAGACTCTTCCAAAGTGGCTGCACCATTTTACATTCTTACTAGTTGTGTATGAGGGTTCTAGTTTCTCCACATCCTTGTCAATAATTGTTATTATCTAGCTTTTGATTCTAACCTCCTAGTAGGCAGGAAGTGGTATCTCATTGTGGTTTTAATTTACATTTCCCTGATGACTAATGATGTTGAGCATCTTTTTATGTGTTGATTAGCCATTTGTATATCTTCCTCGGAGAAATGTCTATTCAAATCTTTTGCCCATTTAAAGAAATGGGTATTTGTCTTTTTATTAATGAGGTATAAAAGTTATTTTTATATTTGGAATACAAGTCCCTAATCAGATATATGTTTTGCAAATATTTTCCCCCATTTTGCGGCTTGTCTTTTTACTTCCTCAGTGATGTCCTTTGAAGCACAAATGTTTCTGATTCTGTTGAAGTTCAATTTATCTATTTTTTTCTTTTGTTGCTTGTGCTTTTGATGTCATATTGAAGAATCTTTTTCCAAAGCCAAAGTCATGAGACTTACCCTTTGGTTTCTTCTAAGGTTTTTATAGCTTTAGCTTTTATAATTTTGTCTTGGATCTATTTTGAGTTAATTTTTTAATAGGGTGTGGAGAAAGAGTTCAGCTTGAGTGTTTTGCCTATTGCTATCCAGTAATTCCAGCACCATCTGTTGAAAGACTCCTTATTAAATGGTGTTGGCACCCTTATCAAAAAGCAGTTAGCCAAAACATGTGATTTTATTTCTTGACTCTCAGTTCTATTCCATTCATCTTTTTGTCTGTCCTTTTGCCAGTACTGCATAGTCTTGTTTACTATTGCTTTGTAGTACGTTTGGAAATCAGGAAGTAAAAGTTTTCTTACTTTTTTTTTTTTTTCAAGATTGTTGTGTCTATTCTGGGCCCCATGAAATTCCAAATAGATATTAGAATCAGTCTGTCAATTTACATAATGAAGTCAGTTGAGATTCTCATAGGCATTGTGTTGAATCTGTAGATCATTTTGTGGAATATTGCCTTTTAGCAATATTAAGTCTTCCAATCCATGATGATGGATTTTTTTCCATTTATTTAGATCTCCTTTAATTTCTTTCAATAATGCTTTGTAGATTTCAAAGTGTAAGTTTTGCACTTCTTTTATTAAACTTATTCCTAGGTATTTTATTCTTTTTAATGCTATTGTGAATGGAATTGTTTTCTTCATTTTTATTTTTGGACTGTTCATTGCCAGTGTATAGAAGTACAACTGATTTTCGTATATTGACCTTGTATCCTACAACCTTGATGAATAGTTCTAATAGTTCTAATTGTTTTTTAGTCTATTCCTTAGGATTTTCTTTATACAATATCATGTCATCTGTGAATAGAGATAATTTTACTTCTTACTTTTCAATCTTGATGTCTTTTATTTCTTTTGCTTGCCTAATTCTTCAGGCTTAAACCTCTCCTACAATCTTGAAGGCACTGGAAGTTGTGAAAGAGACCATTTTTGCCTAATTCCTAATCTTTGGGGGAAGGATCTAGTCTTTTACCATCATTATGTATGATGTCAGCTGTATGTTTTTCAAAGATTCCCTTTATCAGGTTGAAGAAGTTCCCTTGTATTCCTTGCTTATAGTGTGTATTTATCATGAAAGTGTTAAATTTTGTCAAATGTTTTTTCTGTGATAATTATGTGATTTTTATTTTTCATTCTATTGATATGATGTGTTACATCAATTGATTTCCAGATGTTAAATCAACCCATATTCCTGGGGTAAATCCCTCTTGGTCATGGTGTATATATTACTAGAGTCAATTTGCTAGTATTTTCTGAGGATATTTGCATCCATATTCATAAGAGGTAGTATTGGTCTGTAGGTTTTTCTCTTGTGATATCTTTGTCTGGTGTTGGTATGAGGCTAATACAGGTTAATGAGTTGGGAAGTGTTCCCTCTTCTACTTTTTGGAAGAGTTTGTGAAGAGTTGGTTCTTTAAGTGTTTGGTATAATTCACAAGGTAAGCCTGGCTTTGGCTTTCCTTTGTGGGTAGTTTTTTAGTTAATAATTCATTCTCTTCACTAGTTACAGATCTATTCAAATTGTCTATTTCTTCTTGAGTTATTTCAGTAGTTTGTATCTTTCTGTAAATTTGTTTATTTAATCTAATTTGTTGACATACAATTGTTCATAGTATTTATTTATAGTACTTTTTATTTCTATAAGGTCAGTCGTAATTTCCTCTCTTTAACTTCTGATTCCAGTAATTTGAGTTTCTTTCTGTATTTTCATTGATATAACTAAATTTTTGTCAATTTTGTTAATCTTTACAGAGAATGAGATTTGATTTCATTGATTTTCTATGTTGTTTTCACATTCTCATTTAATTAATTTCTGATCTAATTTTTATTATTTCCTTCCTTCTGCTTACTTTAGATTTAATTTGCTGTTTGTTTTCTAATGTTTTAAAGTGGAATGTTAGGGTTTTTTTGAGGTCTTTCTTTTTTCTACATATAGACATTTGCAGGTGTAAATTCATCTCTAAGCACTGCTTTAACTACATCCCATTACTATTGTTTTGTTGTGCCTTCATTTTCATTCATCTCAAATGATTTTGTTTTCCCTTTTGGTTTCTTCATGGATCCACTGGTTATTTAGGAGTGTGTTGTTGAATTTCCACATAATTGTGATTTTCTAATTTTTTTTTCTGTTACTGATTTATACTTTCATTCTATTTTGATTGAAGAACATACTTTGTATTATTTCAACTCTTTTAAATTTTTTGAGATTCATTTTGTGGACTAGCTATGATCTATCCTAGAGAATCTTTCATATGCACTTGAAAGTATATTCTGTTGTTGTTGGGCAGAGTACGATGTAGATATCTGTTAAGCCTACTTGATTTAAAGTGTTGTTCCAGTCTTCTATTTCCTTATTAATCTGTGCAGTTTTTCTATCCATAATTGAAAGTTGAGTTTTAAAGTCTCCAATTATTACTATTAAATAGTCTATTTTTCCTTTCATATATTTCAGTTAATAACTCTTTTATGATCTCACTTTTCTAAGGCCCTCACATATCACAAGCCAAGATCACTGTGCCCATGGTACCCAGTGGGAAAATGGCACAAGCTGAAAGGTCTCCACTGACAAAGTCTGAATGTCTCAACAGATAAAATTTTATTTTGTGGAGATTATTTCGTATTGACACCTCTGGATTTCCAGTGATCTAATTTCCAATGGTCAAATGTTGGGGCAGAATTCTGCTTGCAAGAAGAAGAAAAATAGAAAGTTTTTTAGCTTGTCAAAAACTAAAACAAGGAGAAATTCAATTTGTGAATTGGGGGTGAAAAAAAGACTGATTTCTTGCTTAGGTATTGTGTGTAGAAGCAACAAAATAGGGAAGGAGCAAGAAATAGTTACAGAACAATATAATTTACTGTTAGGGAAAAAGACTGGGTAATTCACTCAAAAACCTTATTTGCTTCCATCAAACCTGTATACTTTCTAGTCCCTATTGTTGTACTTAGATTCCCAAGAGATACAATAATGAAAACACTCCTGGTTGAATGCACCCTTATTCTTAAACAGAGCTTCTATCCTGAATCTTTTTCTATTTTTCTCTCTAAATGACTTAGGTATAGATATCTCCTTTATGATAATGCTTTAAAATTACCTTAAGACCTGAGCCTGGGCCTCCAGATTAGTCTTCTCTTTCTTTGGCATGGAACCCTGGTCCCCTTAGCAAACTATAGTCAGAGGTGTCCTGAAACAAAGGGCTGGATCACCAGAAGTTTTCCAAGAGAGAAAAGAAATATGCAGAATGTAATATCATATTCCTATGATCCTTTAATTCCATCCATAAAATGTTTCACCTGCTTACAATGAGAAGAAGGGTGAATTCAAGACATAATTTCATGGTGACCTTACTGTGTGCCCTTACCTTGACATTGTGCCTTGATACATGACCAGACCTTTACTTGAGGCAGTTCAAGTGGGGCCACTGCTGAAGATTGCTTTATTGCTAACTCTGGCAAAGGGTCTTGTAAAAAAAAAAATACTGTGGATCTTATGAATTTATTTTTAACATGTTAATATTTAATAATGTAACTAGAACTAATGAGTAATAGTGTTAACAGACTTCAACTTCTTAGTAATAAACAGCTTTTTAAGCTAGAAAAAAAGTCCACTAAGAGTAGAATATATGACAAGTTTTGATTAGAAGCTAGGTGTGCAGTAAGGATGTAGTTAATGAGACCCTGCTTGGGGTGGGTCAGGCAGTAGAGGATACTACATGGGAGTACCAAGCCCACTGGGAAACATTAAGAGGAATTTGAGCACTGAGTGCTGAGGGGTCTTCATAAATAGAGAGTATAGAGTAAATGATGTTTGGAGGGAGCCAAAGAAAACTTTTACTTCTTCATAAATTTGCCTGCAGCTAACTCTGCCCTGTTTGACATCAAACTGGGCATCACCAATTTCTGGATTTTAAAGCATATAAAAGTCAAAATGTTATATATTAGCTAATTAATTTTTAAATAACACCATTTATTATTTTTGGGACACTTGCTCAGATTGCATCAACCCATTACATCAAGCAGTGGTGGACATTTATCATTTTAATGATCCAAATGAGCACTCCCTGTACTTCCCATACCGTTCCCCAGACTTACTCAAAAGAAGTGCTTGGGAATGCAGGGATTCAATGGAACCCTCACTTTAAGTTGCTTATCAGATCTCTTGGTTTGAGAAATAAGCCTTTGGAAACTTTGCAATCTTATAGACACTCTTAGTGCCCCAACTGAAGCAATAATTCTGGGAGGGAGTGTCCTTTTGGGGACCCTAATTGTACCATAGAGGTGATATTGATCATGGAGGTAAAAATGATACCCAAAGCTCTGATCCTGAAGACCCAAACTCTGCTAGAATAGGTTGTCCCACATCTAGAGATCCCAAGGAATGGAAGACCAGGCTCTTGGGCATTGCCTCCAGAGTCCTTTCTGACATTAAGCCTGAAAGAGTTAAAGATTATTGCAGGAAATGAATATGGAAATATAGTATTAGGTGTGTGTATGTATTGGAAGGAAGAAGCAAGGAGGGAAGAAAGAAGGAAGCCAATTCCAGATCTTGCCTGACTTCAAAGCTTGAATCTTTTCATTCAGCAAGTTAGAGCCAAATCCTCAACCTAAAAACCTCAAATGCCTTTTGAGTCACTTGGGGCCATGCTTAGAACATCAAGAGTAAGGCACAGCAAGTCTTCAACCACTGTACCTGCTCATGCTTCATTTCTGTTTGCCCATTTCCAGGATATGGGTAATTATTTTTATGCTAGATTAAGGTGAAGGATGGATTTAGTCCTGAGCCTTCCTCTATCTCCCAATCCCAGGCTTCATTCACCCCATTGTCTCTTTTGATTTTGTTCCTCCCGGGACGGTAAAGACCTGATCCCTCTGACTTGATTTATAATCCCTTTGTTTCTCCCTGTAAAGACCAAATGGAGGGAAAGAACTTAAAAAATCCCACCCTCTCCACTCTCTCAACCCTCTCTTCCCTCTCAGCCCTCCCCCACAGTGGTGAAGATATGGAATTACTGGAGGATCTGGTTTCAACACTGATCCAGAGAAGGTCTTCCCCTTCTTAGACTTAGATGACATCAAGGGAAGACTCTGCAAGGCCGTATCTCTGTTGCCATAGAAACTGAGAAGGGAAAGATGTTTCAGAAGTTAAAACAGCAATGTGGAGGTGATATGTTTTCCCCATATTGTGATTTCAGCAGATCATAGTATTCTTGTGCTTTACAGATGGGAAAATTGAGTCTCATCCAGGTTAAGAGACTTGCCTGAAGTCTCAAAATGGCACAGCTCAGCTTTCTTGACTGGACTAGTTTTCTTTTCACTATGCCATGGCTAGTACTTAACAGTTTATTATTTTATGCTTTATTTATTTTTTTAAAAGGTTGTGGCTAAGGGAATTTCCTCACCGTAATGTATGAAATTAGTCTGATTCAGGTCAGAAGAATGAAGTCTTGGAAACATTTCTCAACAGAAAAAGAAGAGAGAAAGAAGGGAACAAAATGTAGATTAAGTATAACATATCAAAGACTATTTGCAATTAAAAAGTCAATAGATACCACATGGTTATTTTATTAATAATAGATTCAATTTATATATCTACAGGGATTTATTGAAAGAAAAGTATTGCCTGTCATTGTATCAGAAAAGAACTGTCCCACAAATACAAGGTATCTTTTTGTATTCAGTTTCTTTTGATTTTATCTTGTCTTGTCAAATACTGTACAAAATGAACAACTTCTGGTAAATACCTAGCAAAGAGTAAAGTGTAACAAATGAAGATGATAATTTTAAAAGTGTCCCTTAGTAAGGTGAGTTTGGGAATACTGCATATGTATATATCACCTCTCTTTCCTTTTCCAACCCACTTCTTCCTTCATCCTTAGTTGCTTTCCAGAGAGGCAGAACCAATATGTATTCCCATTTAATTGTGTGTATGTGTACCACTTTCTTTACTCTCTTACCAACACTGTGTATTACTAATCCCTTTATAAAATTTTGCCCCTCTGATATAGTAAAATAAACTCTTTATTTTAATTTGTAGTTTCCTGATTACTAATGAAGTTGAGTCTATTTCCTGATCATAGTAATAATAGCCAACACTTATTAAATGCATATATCACAGCAATTATTTGCTAAATCCCTTAAATGGATTGCCTCCTTCTTCCTGACGGTACATTTATGAGGTATGATTTCTGATCATATTTACAGATGAAACCAAGGCATAGGGATATCAGTGACTTGTCCAAGGTCACAGCTAGGAAGTAACAGCTTGGACGTGAGTGTAAATAACCTGAGTCTAGAACCCCATGCTCTTAAAGATTATGAGTTATACTACCTTTCTTCACGTGTTTATTGTTTATTTGAATTTTTTATTATGTGAGTAATCTATTCATACCTTTTTCTTTGTTTTATTAACATAGCTACTTGATGCAATTTTATTACCTAAATCAGAGTGTTGCTTCTTGATTATGTTTCCACTACTTTGGACTTGCAGCAGCTCAAAAGACCAGCTTGTAGTAGATCAACAGGAAATTGCTTTAAAGGTTTTTAGAAATTCTCAGGTTTATAAAATTCTTATGTAGCAAAGTGTTAGGGACTATTTAATGTGTTTTAATGCTTTGATAATATAGAAATTTCTAGGTCTTCATTCTCAGTGTCCTAAAATAGTAATTTAGAAAATGTCTACAATATTTAAAAAATGAATCTTTGATGGAGAGGCCTACTTAAAACATTCTTAAATTAAAACCTCAAAAAACCCCAACTCAATTTAATTTTTTTCCAAAAAGATGTAGTTTCCAAGAATATTTTAATCTGTGAGAATATTACACAATTTTAATTGGCGGAAAACATTTGTACAAACCAATAGAAATTGCTAAGAATGGCTTCCAACCAAAATTGTCAGTTTGAGACATTGACTTCCCTTTTTCGCTATTGGAATAATGGTCACAGGTTCCAGTTAATATGTGTTGGTTAGTTTTACAAAAATGAATATGACAGACCAACTTCTGCCTCTGCTTTCTCTTCTTTTTTTCTGGACTCATGTGTTCACTGGTTAACAGAGTTTTTGCCTTTCAGTTAATTTCATTACTTAATTGGTTTTTAAAAGAATACAGAAAAGTTCTCTGCTTGACTTCAGTAACATAAACCAGCCAGAAAACACACACACACACACACACACACACACACACACACACACACACACAACCTTGTGTTTGAAACCAAGTGAATATTTCAAATGTTTTTCTCAGTTGTTTGAGTCTAGTATTATATGACAACTGAAACTATGCTATTAAGGCAGGAAGTAGGATGAAGGCATTGCTAAAATAGTGACTAACCATGGACATTTCTTTGGAAATGCTTACTTCACATTCCTGCTATGATGTTTACAAGGTACTCACCATGAATACAGGTGAGAGACCATGAAAAGAGTTGCTTGGCTGACATTGGCAACATTGGACTTTGGCCCAAACGGATGATGGATCTCCCATTCATCAGAACGGCCACTCAGACATAGTCCCATGGGAACTGGCCACCCTCTTCCTTCTATCTTTTCTAGCCTACGATCTTCTCACCTTTGTGTCTTTCCTTTCCTCTTGCTTCCTCAAAACCATCTCATCCATTGCTCATTCTCATTGTCTTTTAATATAACAGGAAACAGGAGGGAAAAGGTTGAAGAGAGGTAGCCACTGAGGCAGCTGCTGTTTCATTTCCTACCCTCAGCATTGTCCTCTCTCAGCCTCAGGGCTAGTCTCAAATTGTTTGAATATTTCCCACCGTTTCCCCAAATCTGTCCCTTTCCCTGTTCAGCTTCCTGCTGAGAAACTGTCTGGTGTGCTCTTATGAAATACTTCAGGATTCTTCTGAACACGAGGCAAATTTTACTACATAAACCTGCCCTTATCACTTATGTTATCTTTATCTTTTCTTCTAGAGTTGAAGAAGAAGAATGAAAAAAAAAAAAAGCTAGGTATGCAGTAATTGATCTTTTGAGTCATATGTTTTTCATTCTTTTTTTTAGCTCTGTTGAGGTATATTGACAAAATTGAAAGATATTTAAAGTATACCTCAGGGTGATTTGATATATATATACATTGTTAAAGTCACATTTTATCTTTAACTTTAAAAGCAAAATGATGAGAAAACCCACAAAAATAGTTCCATGCTTACTTTGAGGCCAAGATATTAGGGTAAATGCTATAAGCTCACTATGTTTTTTATCTGGCCAGGGAAGAACTCTAGACAGAAGCAACAGATATGGTACTAAAAGTAGAAGTAGCTTGGCTAATTGTTGAGGGCTGTTGATTGGAAAAAAAAAAAAAAGCACAACCTAAACATTGAGAATTATGGCTTATTCAGTAGACTTGCTGAAGACTTAAATCTCTCAGATAGCTCTGAGGGATGCTCTGAAGAGGTAAGGAAGGAGCCAAGATATATAGGACTTTTTGAAAAACAAACAAACAAACAAACAAACAACTCAGGTAGTTGGAACATGAAAAGATTACTGTTAAAGAAAAAGAGACATCTCAAGTTAATGAATTTAGTGCTTTTCTATGTATAGGAAGATGCAAGAGGCTGGGCTCATTAAAATCATTCCTTTGATATGCACATTAACTATCTAGGGCCAGTATCCTTCTTTTCTCCATCCTGAATCCCCTCAGGATGCACAGTTGGAGGTGGCTGCAGTGGCTGATGACTTGATGATTGCCACATTCTTTGTTTACTGATATGGCGGGTGATATTCTTCATCCAGTGGGCAGTGGCCAAGATGGTGGCCTTAATTATCCTCACTCCCGGGAGCTTCTGACTCCAGTTCCCAAGATCCCCATCAGGTTACATTCTATTGGAGCAGCTCCGCAGGCCATGAGAACTGCATCAGAAACTTGGATTTGGGAGTATGAAGAAAAGCTTTGGGGAACAAACTGATGGAACCACAGCTGAGTTTACTCTGTTGATGTACTTGGCCAACATAGTGCTTCACTTTTTTCTTTAAATTTGAAGGCTTTCAGGTGTGGAGTGTCTTCAGTTTACCAGTTTCCACCACTCCCTCCCTGTTACTAAATACAATTCAGTACTAAATAACATTTTCAGTTGTTTATGTGTTTCCCCAATCTTGAAGACATTTACAATCCTGATTACAATTCCATAGCTGGAAATGGAGTATGGAGGGAGGGTGTAATCTTACTTCTTCCCAAAACTTATGTAGGGTGAAGACTTTTATGGCTGGATTTTGAGGTGAAGGGGAAGAAGCTGCTCAGAAGCGATATAAGTTTTTTTGTTTGTTTGCTTTATTCTTATTTTTTTAAATCTCTACTTCTAACACTAGTCCTATAGACTGCATTCCCCACAGCTCTTTCCCTTCTTTCACTTAGAAGCCTCCGTTTTGCTCTGTACTGACCGTGTTCATGCTGAAATGCTGAACAGTTCCCTATGGGAATATATATGTATGTGTATATATTTATTGTTCTTTTGAAAAATCAATAACAACAAAATAGAGCAAAACCAAATTCTGATACACACACTCACATACCCCTGACCTTTGTGATTTTTTTCCTCAAGCAAAAATAGCTCAGCTGAGAAGAATTCATTTGTGGAAAGTTGTAGTTTTAAATTTAATTAAAACAAAAAGACAGTATTTATTACTTAGGATTTCAAATATTTACCTTTTATCTTAATGCAGTGCCTATAACTTTTTATATAATGAAGCAGAGAAGTATTACTATGAGGAATTTCAAACCTTAACTGCATTCTTGTAACTGGCAGTGCAATCTATTTTCCTTTTAATGTTGGTTTTTACTGGTAGATTCTGTGGATAGTTTGACTATCTGGCTATAAAGAATCAAAAACAGAATGAAAAAAATAACTTTGAAGAGTTTAAAAAGAAGAGTTTTTCTTCTTTCTTGGTAATTTCCCTGCAGGATCAACCAAGCAGTGAGCTGTCTTAACTTAATTTCCAGGGAGGAGTGGGAGAGAGTTGGACACAAATTGAAAAAAAAAAAGTCTGATAAAAATAAATCAACAAATTTATTATTTGAGGTGAAAATGAAATCCAATGGAAAAATAGTATATTTTTGTACCTGTGAATAATATGATAAAGAAACCAGTAAGAACTGAAAAATGGTCAAGATAATACATTTTGTGTTTTGTGTATTTTACTGCAATAAAAAAAAAAATGGAAGAAGAAAAAAAAAAAAAAACCAGTAAGAAATGAGACAAGCCATGGATTGTGATTTGATAGGAGAGTTTTGATTGCTGAAGATCACAAACTCAGTATGAGAATGGCTGTTCAAATAAAGAAGCTATTTAGTATGTGTTTAAGTTCTTTAATGTCAACTGTGATTGAGTTTTGATATTTTACCTCTTTAAACTATGGTAGCTTAATCGAAACAGCAGGAGCAGCAAAGCAAAGTAGAAGAAACATAGAACTTGTGGCAGAGAATATTCTTGAAAATTGATACCGTCCACTGGCACCTTGTGCAATTTTAATAAATGTTTTAATTGAATGAAAATCAATTAAATATCCATTAAGGAGCTGTCTGAGAATGTTGTATCATTAGGTAGTAACAGTTGCTGATTTTTCTTAACCATAAGTGGGAAATGTGAAGAAGAAATTGGAGTAAAGAGGACATTTTGGAATGCCATAGCTGACCTGTGAAACCTACTCTAAAGTAGTGATAATTGTGTCTGGCTCATTCATTGCAATTTTGGGGATTTCAGTGGCTGGCACTCATCAACCGGAAAAAAAAAAAACTAAGACTATCAGAGACCAGAATGGGAAGAATGGACCCCTATCCTGAATGATGGATCTTAAACTTCTAGGGGATGGATCCTTTGAAACTTTGATGAAAATTCATTTGCATGTATCCAAAATTATCTATATATAAAATTAATGTCGAGGGTTCATAGGTTGTCAGAATCTCATCCATGAGTCATCCAGAGTTCTGTGGACTTAGAGATAAGAATCTTTTCTCTAAGGTTTGCCTTCAAGTTGAGTAATCAACAATAATGCCCAGAGTCAACTTTGGCTCAATGGTAGCCTGGTCTGGAAGATGGGGGTTAGAAGTAGGAGATTTAGGCAATGCTGACATGCAAAGCTAAGGAGGCATCATGACAAATTCTCCTGATCATCACAGTATTCCAAAGCAGACTCCGTATTGCAACTGAGACTACAGGGAACAGGACTCCATCTCTCCATAAATGAGCAGTTTCAAATAGTTAACCAGCTTCACAGTCCTTATTAAATAAGACAGCCCTAATAGCAGACTAGAGCACTAGTCAAGAACTTGAGGTAAATCCCCCAGTAGCAATTTGGAGAGTATGTGCTGCCTGGAGGACCCACTGGAGCTAAGGGCTTATGCTTGCCAAAGACTATACCTTTAGCATCAAAAGAAATTTACAAGCTTCAAGGAAATTCTGTTTGTACTTCATGCCCTAGTTACAATTGTCTGAGGAATTTCTGAGCTCAAACCTGTGGGTAAAGAGTATCAGAGACAGTAGTTATGGATGGCTAAAAATGTGAAGAAGAGTTCACTGTGCTTATACATCTTATTTCTGGACATGAACTTGGACTGAAGTATGTAGAAGGTATGGTGGTAGCATTTACTCTTTACACTGAAGACCACACATAAAATCGATTTGTACAGAAATGGTATCTTAAGCACTGCTGTTCTTGGGTGAAGGGCAGATTAGAGCTCATTGTATTATGCTGTTTCCTACTGGACTTTCTGCCTCAACCTACTTATTAAGCATTACTTTATTTTTTCTCTTCTAAGTCAGTGATTAAGGCTGTGCTTTAAGGAGAACGTATTTATTATTTGGTATTTCTTCCTCCCCCTTAATGGCTTGCATCATCAGATGCATCCCCCTGAGCATGGGGGATGTCATCTGGCATATGCACACCTGCCACATTTCAGCCCTGCTCTGTCATGCATAAAAGTCCAAGCAACATGCTGTTTAAATTGAGCCACACTGACAGTTTCCGTTCATTCAAATAACATCTGTGAGATTTGTGTGGATTAACATTCAGATGACAGAAATCTAGTTTTTATTCAAATAAAAAGATAAGGACTGGTTTATTTTAACCACGGGCAGGCTCTAGAAAAGACTCACATCTCTTTGGAATGAATCAGTGACTGTTATTTTACCAATGGTTTTCTATCCAGCCTGCCAGGGTCCTGGTACTTTTATAAAAAAATCCAAAAACCATAGCTGAACGTGCAAATAATACTATGTTTCTTATTACTGGGAAATTGCACTCAATAATTAAAAGCTTCAGTAGATGTCCCCTCTGCTCACTGCCCTGGAAGAATCTACTTTTGAAAATTGCTAGGTTTGCCCAAACTCATCCACATACCTGCTTCATTCTTTAAGAGGATGGAATGTAAAAGACTGTGTAGCTTAGAATGACTGACGTCCTTCAGGGGTTGATTTTGGCTAGTCATATAACTATTACATGCTGTGTGACCTGAACGAGACTGAGGAGGGTGGTGGGAGGAGACAGCAGGGGTCAAGATGCAGAACACAGGGGTGCCTGTAGATTCCGTCTGTTGGAGCTGCAGGCCTTATCTCCATGTTGGAGTGCAGATGCCTCACAAAGAGCTGCCCCTCCGCAAGGGTAGACCTGAGGACAGCTTTCAGAACACAAGCTGTAAGGAAGGTGGATTTATGTAAGCTTCTTATTTGTGTTATCATGGGCCAGGTTGTCTTAGAAAGTGAGGAATTGCTTTTTTATTGTAAATGCTGAATCATAAATATAAGCTTAGATGTAATGCCAGAATCTGGAATTTTGTGAACTCCTTTCTCCAGGCCATGTCTAGGAAACATCACAAAGTAGAGCAGGTTAGTTTCTGATGCCTTCCTGTTCTTTGTTTCCAACCCAATCCCCCTCCCCTCAGATACTCCCTGAACTGCAGGTCTTCTTTTTTTCTTATCCCCACCAAAACCTGGTTCCTGTTTTTAAAAAAGTCAGAATCATACCAACATCCACATTAAGCTTAAAAAATAACTAAGTGCTGACTTTTGCTTTGCCTGAAACAAACAAAAAACTAGACACAGTATATGAAACAATGGTTTTAAAGACATTAGAAGATGGAGGACACTAATGCCTAAGAAACAGGCAACAAATGGGGTGAGTCCTATGATGGCTCCAGCTGACTACATTGAGAGAGTCTCCAAGCCGTGGTGTGCTGACAGGGGGAACCCAGGTGTAGCCTGGTGGACTCCCTACGTTGAGAAAAATCAGGATGTTTTTGGTCTCTATGACTGGGGATGCTCTAGACCTCTAGTGAACAGCAGTCAATGGGAAATTCCTGAATAACAAAATAATTTTCCAAGCCAAATTGTGCAAGTGCCAGTGAGGAGAAACACTGGTATGCTCTCTGCCAAGAACAATGAGGAGGCTGAGGGAATATCCAAGACTGTATACTGGGATGACACTGGGGTGCTGAGGATAGAACCATTTCTAAAAACGCGAGCAGTGTACAATTAACTCCTTAGTTTAAGGACTATTTAAAAAGAGAAAATATTATGACATGATACGTATTTTGACCAGTCTGAAGGCTTTGAGGAGAATTTTCTTTGTTTAGGATGTAAAAACCCATGATCCCGAAGTACCCTTTCATTAGTGATATATTCTGATCTTTTTTGAATTTTAATTTTATCCTGGCATGGCCTTTTGTGAACAGTTGTCTTTAAATCAAGAAACATATGGTTCTAATGTGGCATCATGAACTGAGAGTCGCCTTCCTGCAGATGAAATGGCACTTCAGGCAAAGTGCAGACTGCCCACCTCTGAGCATTCTCATCATTAATTATAAGTAAACATCTTGCCCTCTTGATGATAAATGAAAAGAAGCAAGTCTTCCTATTTAATGACTACATTAATTATGAAAGCAAAACATAATTATGCTGGAAAAACAAATCTTTGGTTTCAGAGGATAAGATTATTTTGTCTTACAGCTTATTCACGTAGGTAGAAATCAATACTTGTGTGTTAACAGATGATTGACATATTCAACAAAATTACTTTTATAAATACTGTAGCTTGCCTTTGCTGAGGAGAGCTGGAGATACCTGTTGGCTAATAAGTATTTCACTTTCTTCCCTTGATCAATGCTCCTTGAGTGTGCTCTGTGGAGAGGGATAGTGCCAGGTACTGAGGCACAGGTTGGACAACACAGACACTGTCTTGGCTCTCTTCCTTCTTGAAGTTGCTGTCAGTCCATAAAAGTGAAGTGATTGGGACTGAAGAGGGTGCTTCTCAAGTGAATTTGGTGTGGAAAGGATACAGGGAAAGAATCACTCTGGAGTAGAGTGGGAGCTGGGGTCTGGGGAACAGCTCTGGCACCAATATATGACCCTGAGTAAATCACATTACTCACTGGGCATCAGTTTCTTCATCTGTGAAATGAAGGTATTGCTCTTTCATCTTAAAAGGTTTTTTTTCCCCCCGCTTTAATTTATGGATGGAGGTGATCTACTCTTTGCCCCAAGGGATGGGTTTTCCTCCCAAAGTAAAGTTTATGTGCTAAGCAGAGACCTTACTTAACCCTCCCCTGATGATTCTCTCCCTGCTACATCTATTTGTACAGAGTAAGATGACAGACTGGCTGAAATGATGGAGTATTCATTCTTTCTCCTGCCCTTTTTCCCGTAGGTGAGAGTCATGGTTGTCCCAAATCTCTTAGGAGACTTTCTAGAAGGCTGAAGCCTTTTCAGTTCTGCTGATTATTTAGTCAGTACAATGCATGAATGGGCCCAATGTTTTTATATACATAATTCACCTTAATAACCTCAGACAGTCTGATCTGGCCTAACTTAATACATGTGTAGCTCTATTGTGTATCTTTTCTATTATTACGATTTAGCCTTGATGCCCTATAATTATTAATATAAAAGCTTAAAGAATTACTTTCAGATATTCATCTGGAAGCATGAAGAATAATAGCATTATTTATTTGTCATGGTAATATTTTGGACAATGCCTAAGACATTATAAGCATTCAGTAAATGATAGCTGCTATTTTTCTGATAACTAAGGATGTTTCAGTATTTGGTAGGGCAAGTTATCCCCTCATTATTTTAATTTTCAAAAAATTATTGGCTATTATCACTATATATTTATAAAGGTGACCTTAAAAATGCTTTTAGTAAGGCCCAGAGGGCTGAGGAGAAAAGAATAACACTGTTATCTTTACGGTTTTAGTTTCCCACCCTGTTTCAGTTGTCTGTTGCTGTGCAACAAGCCACCATAAAACCCAGTGCTTCGAAACATAAAATTAATTATTTCTCACAATTTGGTAGGTTGATTAGGTTGAATTGGGCAGTTCTGTTCCATGTAGTATAGGTTGAGGTTGTTTATGTCATCCTATTCAAATAGGAGCTCTGCTAAGTTTGGGCTAGCAAGTCTGACGAGGTCTCTCACATTTTTGGAGCCTCAGTGCATGAAAAGACCTAAATGGATGCCTTAGGTCTTTTCTACATCACCTTTCTCTCTAGGTAGATAGCTTGGACTTCCTTTGATCATGGCAGCATGATAAGACTCCAAAGGTGGAGGCCACAAATGTCTTAAAACCTGGGCTCAGGGCTGCATGGTATCACTTCCACTGCATTCTATTAGTCAAGTCACAAGTCCAGCCTAGTTTCAAGAGGAGGAGAAACAAATTCCACTTGTTGATGGAAGGGGCAACATATACATCCAGGGAGGGGAGAATTTGATGGTGTCTGGTAATGGGCCAGAACCAATGTTGGTTAGTATGGTCAGCAGTCAGGAAAAAGTGCTAGTCATAGTAGCCATGGAGCAAAAGAGAGGGAGGACAAGCTGAAACTCACTGAAACCTCTGTCTCTGTTGCTGCAAATAACTATTATTAGCCTCAGAGAGCGATAGCTGCTGCTTCGCTTCTACCTCCCAAATCCCATTCAAATATTTCTTTTTGCCAATTCTAATTCAGAACCGCACAGAGATGAGAAATCTGGGAACACAGCTCTTGCTTAACCAGGTTGAAAATATAATGATCCAGTGCACTATTTAAGATCATGATTTCTCTCTCTGTTCATTCAAGTCCTTGTTTAAACCAGTTGGTGGTGTTTTATAGTTTTGTTCACATAAGTGTCTTCATTTTATTTACATGTGTTTAGTGAGGTTTCATTGTCTTCAGTGCTTTTGTGAATGGCATTTAAAAATTTTGGGGGTTTATTGTAGTATTTATAGTGCTTTTCAAAGCATATTTATAACTGGACAGATTATTGGTATAATTAGTTCTCAAAGCATTTTTTTTTTACCAGTACAGCTTTATTTTGTACACAGATTATCATATGCAGACATTCAGAGTTACATTTTTTCTTTCCAAAATTTATATTTTTTTCAAGTATAGATACACTAGTTAGCATGACTGAGGAGACCCTCTGATTGAGATTCATTCCTTATAGGGCTCCACACATCTCAGGAAAATACAAAATTTTATTAAAGAGCTTATGATTGTCACTGCTATTTGAGATCCTGTACTCAATCCTGACACAGTATAACCTATAACCTGAAACTTCGACTTTTCTGACTAACACTATTCAGACTCTAAAGAAATGCTTCTCTCCAACTCTTGCCCAATGTCCTTGAAACAAAAGCCAATACAAAGTTTTGGAGACTGCCACTGTGAATGTGGATTGTACCACTGCTGACATAGGTGATGAACACTGTTTTGGAATACAAGGAGTCTTTGAACAATGCAGGTGCTTGGATCATAGGAAAGACATATTCATTAAATCAAAAAACCTTTCTATCATAGAGCATGGATAGAATAGAATTTTGTAGGCATCCATTTTCTTGCTTCTCTTCATCTTGTAACCCACAGTTCTGGAGGTACATATGAATTAGCACAACATTTGCCACAGTTGCATTTGGCAGCTGAGGGATATTTTTTAATATTAAATAATTCACATTACTCTAAGTTTTGTATAAATGTAAATATGGATATAATGTATGAAAACTAATAACAATTCTTCACATTACTCTCTATCTGATGTTTTAATAATGGTGCAAATTTCAGTATAAGTGTTATAAACTGACATAGTGAAAATAAATATTTTGTAGTATTTTCTGTAATGATAATTGATAATACGTAACCCATTATAGTATTTGAGCATAATATAGAGAATTCATGGACATTTCTGAATCCAAACATTACTTTAAGATTTTTATTGACACAATTGAAATTGTCAAAAAAATTATCTGAGATCCACGAGTCAAGGAAGATTGTCTAATTTGGTTTTATTGTCAATAGAATACAAATTATGTGAAACTCTTGACCATAACAATATAATTAGTGATTTCATTGAAATGAATAAAGAGAATGGATTTATCTAACAAATCTATAATGATTTAAAAAAATAAGTAAAAATTTAAAAGATTTATAATAATTTATAAATAGTGTATATTTTTATTTTCTACTCATATGTCTCCATCCCATCAACAGAATATGAAGACAGGTGCACTAATATAAACACCTAGCTGTCTTTGATGTTTTGATGACTTTCATGTCATATAAAATCATTGCTTAACACAGTTTTAAAATTTTTTGAAATCAAGGCTAGTAAGTAGGTGGATGGAACCAAGAAACATCTAGATTATGGATGCACTGTGAATCTCCTTCAATACATAGACTCTTAATGCTGTGTAGGAAGTTCCCTAAGACCTCACACATCTGGAGAGGGGTATGTCAAGTTATGGGATAGAGTATATTTTAATTAGCAGCTTTTTAGCCCGATTTTAAATTTTTAATTGCAGATGTTTTTATTGAGGTATCTGATATATATTAGTTTCAGATGCATAACATAATGATTCAGTATTTTTATATATCAGAATATGATCACCATAATAAGTCTAGTTAACATCATCACTATATACATAGTTACTTTTTTTTTCTTGTGATGAGACGTTTTAAGATCTACTCTCTTAGCAACTTTCAAATATGCAATACAAGATAATTAACTATAATGTACATTATATCCCCATGACTTATTTATTTTATAAATGAAAATTTGTTCCTTTTGACTCCCTTTTCTCATTTGCCCCACCCCCTGCCTTTGCCAATCACCAATCTGTTCTCTATGAGCTTCTTTTTCTTGATTCCACATATAAGTGAGATCATATGATATTTATCTTTTTCTGTCTTACTTATTTCATTTAGCATAATGCCCTAAAGATCAATCCATGTTGTCATGAATAGCAGGACTTCCTTCTTTTTTATGGCTGAATAATAGTCCATTGTATATATTTACACTACATTTCTTTATCCATTCATTCATTGATAGACACTTAGATCTGTTTCCATATCTTGGCTATTGTAAACAGTGCTGCAGTGAACATGGGGGTGTGTGTATCTTTTCAAGTTGGTGTTTTCATTTTTTTCAGATAAATACCCAGAAGTAGAATTGCTGGATGATACAGTAGTTCCATTTTTAATTTTTTGAGGACACTCAATACTATTTTCCATAGTAGCTGAACCAATTTACATTCCCACCAACAGTGTACAAGTGTTCTCTTATCTCCAAATCCTTGCCAACGTTTGTTATTATTATTTTTTTTGTGTGTGAAAATAGCCATTCTGACAGGTGTGAGGCTCATTGTGGTTTGGATTTTCATTTCCCTGATAATTAGTGATGCTGAGCGTGTTTTCATGTACCTGTTGACCATCTATATGCCTTCTTTGGAAAAATGTCTATTAAGACCTCTCTGCCTATTTTTTTAAATGGGATTGTTTGTTTTTATGAGTCTTTATGGATTCTTTATATATTTTAGATATTAACCCCTTATCAGGTGTATGACTTTTCAAATATTTTCTGCCATTCAGTAGGCTGCCTTTTCATTTTATTGATGGTTTCCTTGATGTGAACAAGCTGTTTAGTTTGATGTAGTACCACTTATTTACATTTTTTGCTTTTTTGCCTTTGCTTTTGATGTCAAATCCAAAAAATCACTGCCAAGATCAATGTCAAGGAAATTACCATCTATATTTTCTTCTAGGAGTTTATGATTTTGGGATCTTAACATTCAAGTCTTTAATCCACTTTGAGTTAATTTTTGTGTATGATGTACAATAGTGGTTCAGTTTCATTCTTTTGCTTATGGCTGTCCACAGTTTTCCCAACACCATTATTGAAATATATTTCTCTATTGTATGTTCCTAGCTCTTTTACTGTTGTGAATTAATTGGTTATATACATGTGTTTTTTTTCCCCCTGAGTTCTCTATTCTGTTCTATGTTGTTATGCTTATACCATGCTGTTTTGAGTACTATAGCTTTGTAATGTAGTTTGAAACCAGGAAGTGCGGTGCCTCCAGCTTTGTTCTTTCTCAAGATTGCTTTGACTACTTGGGATCTTGTGTGGGTTCATACAAATTTTAGGATTGTTTGCTTTATTTTTATGAAAAATACCATTAGAATTTTGATAGGGGTTGCATTGAATCTTCAGAGTGCCTTTTTTCTAAAATGTTTCAATAAATATTATATTTGAAGATGATATGTTGATACCAGTATGACTTCTTTTCTATTTCATTCAATTCATTCAACAATTACTTATTGTGAGTCTACTGTGTGTAGTGTGGATAACTTGATTTCTCCTTGAATGTTTATAATTTTGAGTGTTGAAATCTAAATTCTTTTTTACTTGCTATGTTTACCTCTTTATCCTTTTTTTTTTTTAGTTTGAGGAGAATTTCTTGAGCTGATCTCATTCACATTTGTGATTTCTGCACCATGCAGTCTGCTGATTGCTGTTACCATAATGTTTGTAATTCAGCTCCTGACTTTCATATAAAAGTAGTTTTTCCTGGGAGCAAGCAGAGTGTTCTCTTTTTATGGATGCAGTGCTCTCTCAAAGATCTTTGAGGATATAAATGTATATTTTAATTATCAAAGTAAATCTATTTCATAGGACAATATTTGCTTTATTCCTCACTCATTCAACAAATATTTACTGAATGCCCATTATATGCTAGGTATTGTTCTATGCACTGGGCATATATTAATGGGCTAAAGAGGTTTTATATTGATATATGTATGATATATCAATGCACTAAAGGGATTTTTTAAATGTGTTTTTATTGAAGTGTAGTCAGTTTACAATGTTGTGTCAATTTCTGGTGTACAGCATAATAATTTAGTCATACAGGAACATACACTAATTCATTTTCATATTCTGTTTCACCATAAGTTACTACAAGATCTTGAATATGATTCCCTCTACTATACAGTATAAACTTGTTGTTTATCTATTTTATATATATTAGTTAGTATCTGCAAATCCCAAACTCCCAATTTATCCCTTCCCACCCCCTTCCCCACCTTGTAACCATAAGTTTGTTTTCTATGTCTGTGAGCCTGTTTCCTTTTTAGCGTGTCTTTTTTTTTTTCTAGATTCCACATATAAGTGATATCATATGGTATTTTTCTTTCTCTTTCTGGCTACTTCACTTAGAATGACATTCTCCAGGTTCATCCATGTTGTTGTAAATGGCATTATTTTATTATTTTTAATGGCTGAGTAGTATTCCACTGTATAAATATACCACAACTTCTTTATCCAGTCATCTGTTGATGGACATTTAGGTTGTTTAAAGGAATTTTTAAATCCCTGACCTTGTGGGGCTTAATTCTAGTGGGGGAGGAAATATGATCAACAATGAACATAATTTTTAGAAGGTCACATCATCATTCACATGTTCGGTGACTTGCTGGAAAGATTCACCAGACACAGAGGTAGTTGGAATCACAGTTATGTACACACGTCAGGATCTGCAGGGGGAAAAGATTTAACAGGCAGAGTCTGGAGGGGTCCAGGCATAGCCTTCTAAAATTCTCTCACCCAGTGGTTGGCATGTCACAAAGAACTTGCTTCTTCCTCCAGCAATCAAATGTGGCAACACGTGTGCAACAGCATTGTTTCTGCCCAGGGAAGCCTTCTTGAGACTTAGAGTCCAGAGTTTTTATTAGGGGCCAGTCATGTAGGCGTTCTCTGCCTATTCAACCAGCCACATATTACCAAAATTCCATACTCCCAGAAGGAAAGCAGGTGTTCATTGTAAATCATGCTGTTTTTACAAATACAGGCAGACTTCATTTTCCTTTACTTTATTGCTCTTTGTAGATATTGCATATTTTATAAATTGAAGGTTTGTGGCAACCCTGTGTGGAACAAGTCTGTCGGCCCCATTTTTCCAACAGTATTTGCTCACTTCATGTCACGTTTTGGTAATTATCCAATATTTCAAACTTTTTCATTATTATAATGTTTGTTATGGTGATCTGTGGTCAGGAATCTTTGATGCTCACTGAAGGTTTAGATAATGGTTAACATTTTTAGTAAAAAGGAATTTTTAAAGTATGTACATTTTTTAAGATATATGCTATTCAACACTTAATAGACTACAGTATAGTATAAACAACTTTATATGCACTGGGAAACCAAAATATTTGTGTGACTCACTATTTTGTGGTATTTGCTTTATTGTTGTGTTCTGGAACCGAACTTGAAACCTCTCTGAGATTTGCTTGTAGCCTAGGCAACCAACCTTATCAGTAAGTAATGTAGGGGACATTCCAAAATCTAACTTCCCAGGCCTACTCAAGGACCAGCCCCCTAAGCAGGCCCTTTGAAAGAACAACATCAGACCTTCTATGTGAACAATTTCCTGCACAATAATAAACACATAAATCTTATATGTTAATGTAACATGACAAATACCATGAAACAATAGAGCAGGGTAAGGGGGATTGTGGGTGCCAGGTGGGGAAGCAATTTGTAAATAGATTGTATTTTTAAATAGCATTTTTGAGTAAGTGATGTATTTGAACAAAGGCAGAAAGGAGATGAGGCAGCGGGCCATGTGGATAGCTGGAGAGAGAGCTGGCTTTCAGAGGAATACCCAGAGTACAAAGGCGCCCTGGCAGGAGGGTATCTATTATTTTCAAAGAACAACAAGGACAATAATGTTGCTGGAGCAGAGAGTATGGAGGAAAGATTAGGAGAGGTGATCAAAATGGCAGTACTTGGATTTTCATTTCCTGAAGATTTTCATATGTTGTTTTTTGTTTGCTTATCCTTATGCAGAGATTTCTATTAGTGGGAATTGCAATTGGTTCTGCAAACATTTCATGGCTTTCTAGCCAAAATGTTAATCCCAAAGTAAAGAAGAAATTGTACATTTTTAAGATTTTCATATTGCTGGATTAAAAGTTTAATGCTTAGAGAATAGGGTGGAATGGGAGTGGGGACTGTTCAATGCATTGCCTAATTTCTATGGCAAATGAGATTTCTTTCTTTGCCTTCCACAAGTAGGGTCTACTACAACTTGTCCTGACTCCCACTGCTCTCACAAGAACTGCCCTAGGACCAGTCCTCACATAAAGCTCCTGAATTAGGAGTAAGTTAGATTAGAATTCTAGTTGCCTGAGGAAGGCAGTATACCTGGTCTGGGAATGCATTTCAGTTCTCTGCTTACTGTGTGTTTAGTCTGGGTCAGCTGGAACAAAGACTTCTTTTTCTAATGGGCAGTAGAATCTATTGGAATCATAATGGCAGTTGTCTTTTGAATTTAAATATTTGAATTTCAAGAGGGCTTTTTCATCCAGGGCTGGTAAGTAGATGGAACCTAGAAACAGTCTCTAGAAGAGGGATGTGCCTGTGAGCCTCCTTCCAACAGATGGATTGTAATGCTGTCTTGAAAAGCACCCTGAGATAGAGTCCTCACTCACCTAGAGAGGATGTTGTGATTGGTAATTGATGCGTGTGACACAGGGGGAATGAGTAGGCACACCCCTTCCCTGTATTGGGCATCTCTATTCTGGATCTGTTGAAAGAATGACTGTGACTGCAGTTCCAAGCACTGTTAAAAGCAAATAAAGGAGTTCTTTGGGAACTGGAAAGGAACCTACTCTGGTATCCTTCAAGTGGTACCATAGATTCACCATCACGTGTAATCTCCAAGTAGTGTGTAGTGCCAGGTGCAGCATAAGCTTTCTTGCAGTTGGTCTGAGAGCCTAGGTTTCATATAACTGGATCCTCTTGTCCTGTAATTAGGGAAGAGCTGCCACAATCATTAAAGAATAACACCATGCTCAAAGAGAGGCCATTTCATGTTGGTATGTAAGAGATCTAGAAGATGTCATCAAAGACCAACGGCATGGCTGGGATTTGTTCTAGTTATCTATGTTTAGAAGGCAATTGGGAAAAGTTTGGGTTAGACAGACAACATCTCTGGGACCAGATTTTTATGGAAACCTAAATAAGTGCTTAACTCTTAACTGTCTATACAAGTCCTAAATTTTAAGTCCTTTAAGGATGGGGACTCCTAGTTCCCAGCTAAAGCCTCTGGGCCCTTAACACATTTGTTGAACAGTCAGCTCTTGTCAGCCAAACCTGTGGCTTCTAAAGTCCAAATTAATCGCTTGGTTCAAGCATTTTTCCACATAAAGAGATTAGAGGTATGCTATGGAAAGATTGTTGCTCCCAGGTCAGTCTTTTTCGGTACATCAATAAATACATAGCATCATTATTTTCAAGTCTGAAGGCCCTCATCTGAACTCTTTGGAAAATAATGTATTCCTTCCAGGGAAGTTATGAGGATTAAATGAGATAATTCACAGTTTCCAAAGGCACTTTACTGGAACATAATAAATGGTAGTTTCCTTTTCTCCTTTCAAACATGGAAACTTAAGAAAAAGATATAGCATAATCTACAGATTGAGAATAAGGTAATAAAATTCAAAATGGCTTTTGAAGTTTAATAAAGCTGAGTACTCTTGTTTATATATACATTTGCTTTTTTGGTTTAAGTGTAGTTTAAATCAAGCTAAGAACCAATCCAAATAACTTTTTCAATTAATTTTGGCACACATAGAGCTAGTTTGCTCATTATGTTATTACTGTCTGGAATCCTGTTTTCTAGTTTAGTTTATGACTCTGGAAGAAGATTTTTGGTCTGATCTAATGTGTCTTTTCAGAACTATTAGACTTGAGTGTATTTCAGAGAATTCTATGAAAGTTTTGACTATTATTTTAGTTCTCTGTTACTCTTAAAAAATAAAGACGTTGATACCTTGAAAATCGTTAAGATAATTATAATTATGTTCACTATCCCTAACATTTGTAGGATTATCAGAAGATTACAATGGTAATGAAATAAGGTTCTTTCAGTTTTTATGTTATAGATACCATGACAAATTCTTTACTTCCAGGTAAGAAAATATAATGTAAACTGAATGGCAAAATTTCTATCAGTAATGCATAGCTTCTGAAAGAATATTTTTAGTCCTTAGAACTATCAAGAAATGAGTTCCTGATTTGTGTAGGTACCAGACAACAAGAAGAGAATTTTTAAGAAAATAGAAAAGGAGAATTATTCAACTTTAATGAAGCTTATTTCCCAAAATTTATAGTTGTCTCCACAGCACTTACATTATGGGGGAAAAAAGCCAAAATTAATTCATGAATCAGGAATTATAAAGTCTCCCAGGATGATATTGCTATTTTCTAAATAAATTGAGTACTGAATACCAAAGATTTTAAATTTTATTTAAAAAAAAACTACTCTGAATTTTTTAGCTTCTGAATTTTTTTTCAAATCTGAAATTTTAGCAGTTTTGATACTTAGTTGAGCTCTAAATTTTTTTATATTTGAAAACATTGTTTTTTTTTTCCAATAAGCCTCTGGCAATGACATCCTGGACAGGAGTATAGCAGAAATAAATTGGCTTTGTGTTTAAAAATCTCAAAGGACTTAAGATACTCAGTTAAAAAATGCTTTAAAAGAAGGAATATTTCCTTCAGTTTGTAAAAAGTGGCCAGTTTGAAGTTATGCTTTTAAGAAATAATTTTAATATTCATGATGAACATGAAACAGTATCATTGAATGCTGAACTGATATTCTATTAGAATATCTAGAGACCTCTTAAAATGATTGTAAGATTACATAACAGATTTCTGTGTTTTGCATTAAATTGCTGGAAATTTTAATGAAAATGTCAGTAATTGCAGTCAGAAAAATCTTTAAAGCACATATGATTTCTGTTACTTTATAAAGCTTCTCAAAGCTGTCCTGTCACATTGTTTAAATCCCAGTGGAAGGACTGGAACCAGGTAAACTCAGAGTTGTGAAGTATGGTCGGTGAAGTTCATATTTACTGCCCAGAACATCTACATTTGGTGTCCTTTTTACATTCTTGATGTGAGTATTCCCCAGTGCTCATATATAGTATCAAAACCTGTTTACAGATAAAGAGTAGACAAGAGATAGCCATAAGTTTATTTAAACAAGAAAACTGGTGACTTATTGTGTGCCTTTGACTGAGAAAGTAAAAAAATAAATTTTCTTTGCTGCTGTCAATGATCACAGAAGGCAGGCATCTAAAAATACAAGATCCCATTCTTTACGTCAGCTTGATAGCTGCTTTCATAATATTGTCATGAATCATGAGCCAAGGAAAGGCCTTATACATTACCTAGTCCAGTTCCTTTATTTATGGAGGTGATGATGGTGAGAGGTTGGTGGGATGGGGTGGAGTGGGCTCTGAGGCTGAGAAATGATGTAGTTTTCCCAGCATCACAGGTGTAGTGTCAGTGGAAGATTGAAATCCAGACTGCCTAAATGCCAGTGCAGAACTCAGCTTTGTGAAAAGCAATGTTTTCCAATCATGTGTTGATTAACTCTGGAGTTAGACCTTCTGGGTTTAATTTTGGCTCCAGCTCATCCCTTGCTATTTATTTAATCCATGCCTCCATATTAGTGTCTACCTCACAGTCTTGATGAGAAGATTAAATGAACTAAATGAAGCTGAAGATAGCCTGGTATGGTGAGTACTCTACAGATGTTAAGAACACCATGAACTTTGAGGAGTCTGGTCTCCTCTGCCATTTGACCTATATTTAGAATCATTCCAGCCATTAGTCGTTTCAGCCCATGCTGTAGAGAGCTATGCTTTATATGCTTTACTTTTTCAGCCAATTAGGGAGGCGATTCCTATTGATCTATGAATGAAATGCTATTAGACCCACCCTAAAAAAAAGTACTGTACTATCTATCGCTGGTTCTTATAATGTATTAAACTGAAGTTTATATAAGCCAATTCTTTAAACATGAGGTTGAAATCATTCTTTGAAATGATTCTTGCTGTCTGTTTCCAGGGAAACAGTCATTTGGTTTACTTGATATTTCCCAAATGGATCCTATTAGGGTGGTAAAGTAACACTTGATTTTGTTTCTTTGGCATCTACTAATTGCTGCTAGTGCTGAAATAGTGACGTGCTCCCTAATCTGTGTCTAGTATGAAGACAGCTTGAGTGCCTGGGACTAGAACTACACTTCTATTCTTTCTATTCTTATTGGCAAATACTTCATCTCTACATCTATATTAACCCATGAACTTTTTGTTTTAAGACTTATTCAAGTGTTTCCAGAAATGTAGTACTATGATTTTATCCCATAATGGCTGTGAGTTATAGTTAATATGAATGCTAAGTTGTTTTAATCTTGACATATTGTTAAAAGATGTTCCACTGCACCACCTTAGTGAATTACATGCATTTTGCACCTGACAAAGGGATTTTTTAAAGAAATACTGCCCCCTTGTGTTGTAATGTGGTATATTATTGAACAAGGGTAATTTAAAAAAAGGAAACATTGTAAATTCTCTTAATTCTCTTAAGCATATCAAATCTCACTTAGAAAGAACACTAAATAATGTGCAGTGTGTATAATACTTTTTTACACATTAATAAGTAGTAACAGGAAAAAATCATACAGGATGACTGTTTCTTTTATCTTTTTTACAAGAAGCAGCATGTTGCATTTTAGAAACATAATCTATCTTTAGTGAAAGTTCTTTGTGTTTTTGTGTTAGTCTTTGCACACCATTTTACCTGAAGGAAATACTACCATCATATTCATAGGTTTGTATTTCTCTGTCTAATTACTTCACTTAGTATGATAATCTCTAGGTCCTTCCATGTTGCTGCAAATGGCATTATTTCATTCTTTGTTATGGCTGAGTGGTGAAGCAGAAACTAACACAATATTGTAAATTAATTAAACTCCAATAAAAAATAAAAAAATTAAAAATTTAAAAAATAGGTTGGTAATAGTGCTTTACAGATGACAAAGGACTTTTGCTTACGTGATGTCATTTAATCTTCAAATCAACTGTGAGGAGAGATATTACTGTTATTCTTCCTACTTTATAGAAGAAAAAAAGAACATAAGGAATGTTGAATAATGTACCCAAATTAAGACAGTTAAGAAGTGTAATTGGTAAGATCATAAAGAAAGCTAAGGTATGTACCCAAACTCATGTAATTAAGATCTGACCTTAAACACTGAATCCCTTCTGACTACTAAGACATTCAGAAGTCAGTACAGCAGTCATACTGCTGAAACTGTAGAACTAGAACTTTCAGATCATTGATCAAATTGAGGTTTTGTTGTCATTTCATAGCTCTATATTCTATACTTATCTTTGTTTCATGAAACACAGCATTAGATTGCTATTCTTGTCGTTTGGTAAATTTGATTTGTGGGTTAATCAGCATTGTTAAAGAGTGCCAAAAGAAAAAAAAATCAAATTGATTTGCTTGTGTTCTGTACTTAGAAGCATATTTTACAGTTCAAAGAAATCATTTGAGTTGAAGAAGTTACTCAGAGGGAAATGTATCTATAAAGTATCCTAAAATAAAGCCGAAATCAAGTATTACATAGTTAAAAGGGTTTTTTTTTAAATTGAAATGAATAAATAAATTCCCATGATTAAGCTTTTCAATAATACGAGAAAAGGAATTAAGAAAAAAGTTAAGGTTCTTTTCCCCTTGCCAAAATCACATTTTCTTTCCCAGAAGTAAACAGTGTTAGCAATGTGGTATACTTTTGTTTTTCACTATTTTCTATGCATTTACACATATTTCTATGCATTTTTCACTCTATTTTCTATACATATGGACAAATATATTATTTTTATGCGTCATGTGTAGGATTCATTTGTATCCCGTTGACTGCTTTTTTCACTTAGATGTATATTGGAGATCTTTCCACACAAGTATATATAGATCTTCCTTACAGCTTTTTAATTGCTGCAAAGCAATTCATGGTATTACTATGACTGAATTTTTGCATCATTGGTGGCCCTTTAGGATGTTTATTTTTCATGGTTACAAATGGTGCAGGAATGATTTCTTCCTACATGCTTCTTAGGGCACATTCATGACTATTTTCCTAGAATAGATGCCTAAAATTAGAGTTACTGTATCAAAAGGCATGCGTATATTTAGCATTGATAGATAACAGCTAACGTCACCTCCGAAAAGCTGTTACATCTGTGTATTTTGACAAAGCATTCAGGAGAGTGTTCCTTCCCAACACTCTCCTCAAAGCCAAATCATATTAATGTTTATTTTATGCCTATCAGTTGGGTAAAATTTTTTGTTTCCTCATAGTTTTAATTTATATTTTCCTGATTACTGGTGAGGTTCAGAAATTTAACGTCTATTTATCTTTATATTTTTTTCTTCTAAGAATTGCTTATTCCTATCTTTGTCCCTTTATATACTGAAATTTTTTATCTTTCACTTATTGATTTGTAGGAATTCTTTTTATTTAGATTTTAATTTTTTTGTGTTTTATATATAGTAAGTATTTTCTTTACTAAAAAAAGTTTTTGTGATCTTTTTTGGACAGACATTACACATTTTAGATTTGAATCTGTTCATCCTTCTCTTTATAAAGGCAATATTTTTGTCTTACTTCAAAAGATCTTCCCCATTCCATTATTGTAAAATTATTGTCCAGTGTTTTTATACTTTATGATTTCACTTGCTTCCTCTCCCCTCAAATGAATGGCTAATGGGCCAAATAATATTTATTAAATCTCTTAACCTTTTCCACACCAATTTGAATATGATACTATTTTCTCAAGATTTAAATTACTGTGGTTTTAAAATATATTTTTATATCTAGCAAGTCTGTATCCTTTGTTCTTTTTAAAAAGTTAATTACATTACTTAAGGCTTTTTTTTCTTTCCATATGAATTTTACATTGAGACTATTTGGTTTTATGAAATATTCAATTGAACTTTTATTGCTATTGTGTCGATTGTTACATTAATTTGGTGAGACATTACATATTTAAGATATTATGAGTCTTTTCATTTAAAAATTTTGCACATATCAATCCACCTATGTTTTTGATGCAACTGGATATCCAATTGTAAAAAAAATTAGGTGTTAACCTCAATATCATACTCAAAAGTTAATTTCAGATGGAATAGAGAGGTAACTGTAAGAGTGATGTGATATGTCTATATTTCTTACTAGAATCTTTTTTAGATATCTTATTTTTGTTCTATTGTCTGTGGAATCTACTTTTCTATATTATTTTATAACTGATCATTGCTTGTATATTAGAGATTTATTATCAGTGTTTGAATTTTGATCTTGTATTGGCCTCTTACAGAACTCTTATCAGTGCTAGTTATTTCTCAGTTGATCTTCTGAGAATCAATTTTTTCCTCCATAAATAATGATGCTTCTTTCATAGTTTATTCCATGATTATTGGCTTATTCAGAGTTGCATTAGGTTGGAATAATCTTCGCAGTGTGTATTCATCCAGAAATTATTTAAGCATAGATGGTCAAATTGATTGTAATAAAGTGATGGTACAAAGTATTTTATTACTATTTCAAGCATATTTGCTATATCTGCAGTTATATTTCCTTTTGCATGTATGACATTATTTTGATTATTACCTGGAAAGATTTAAAAAAATTTATTTCATTCACCATTTCAAAAAGGTGACTCTTGGTTATATTCATGAAATTATTATTTTTATTTCTAATTTTATCTTTATTAATTCATGTTTAAACTTTTGTTGGAATTTTTTTCTTATTATTTGTTTTTAGCTATTGGCATGTTAACCTTAATTCATTTATTCTTCGTTTTCTTGATTTCCAATATGTACAATTGAGACTAAGTATCTTCCTCATACTGTTGCTTTGGTTTACACCCCATAGATTTTGATGTGCAGTGCTCTTATTTTTCATTCATTTCTAAATAACTTATGATTTTTATTTCCTTCTCCCCTTATTTCCTTCCTCTCTCCTTTTCTCTTTCTTTCATTCACTTGCTTCCTCTCCTCTCTCCTTCTTCCTCTCTTCCTTTTTTTTCTCTTCTTCCAGCCATCCATCCTTTCTTCCATCTCCTTCTTTCTTTCTTCCCCTCTCCCCCTTTTCTTTCATCCTTTCTTCCCTCCTCCTTCCCTTAGAGTGAAAGGTGCTTATTAGAGAGTCCCCTGGGGATCAACACCTGCAGAATGGGGAGGGAAAGGAAGCAGGAAGGACTAGAGGAGCAGCTGGGCTGCAATGCAGGTGTAATGACAGCTCAGCTGATCCCACTGGGAGCTAAATGGCCTGCCAGCATTGTCCCAGGTTTGTCCAAAATGACTAAGCCTTGACCAGCTATCTGATGTGAGCTGCTCTTTGACCTTCTCTTTAGCTGGAGCTCATCTTGGAGGGCCTGAAGGATGAAGGATGTCTGCTGAACAGGAACAACCAGCCCTTCTCTGAAAGGGATGCCGTGTGTTGTTCACCACGTCTCCTACATGCTTAGCACTTTCTCTGCTCACCATTCCTTCTCATACCTTCTTCTGGGGACATTTTTCTTCTGGAAGTGCATCCTTTCAGAATTTCCTTTAGTAAGGATGTGCTTAATTTCTTCCTCATTCTTCAACTGGGTACAAAAATCTAGCTAAGTGTTTGGTGTTTTTTCCCCATCACTTTGAAGATATGATTTCATTATCCTCATTTCCATTGCCA
The DNA here is from genome assembly GCF_048773025.1 of Camelus bactrianus. Lineage (NCBI taxonomy): Eukaryota > Metazoa > Chordata > Mammalia > Artiodactyla > Camelidae > Camelus > Camelus bactrianus. Next base: position 59,697,892 of record NC_133543.1, read on the forward strand.
CTGTGTAGAAACCTCCTGTCAGTTTGTCGTTCCTTTTTATGTAATCTCTTCTTTCTGGCTGCTTTTAAGATGTTTTTGTCTTTAGTATTCTGCTGTTTCATTCTAATACATCAAATAGATTCCTTTTTATTTTCCCTACTTCTGTTGCCCTTTCTGCATCTTTATCTTCTCCATGAAAAAAATTTTCTGGACATATGCTACATATTTTCTTTCTATTATCTATGCCTTCTGCTTGCTCTCTGTCTCTCTTATCTCTGTCTTTCTCTATCCCCTTTTCTCTCTCAGTAACTTTCAATTTTGGTATAAATTCAAATCTCTAGATAGTTGTAAAAGTAGTAAAGATCACTCCCATATACCCTTTACCGGGATTCACTAATACTTTATATTTTAACCCATTTGCTTTATCTCAGTGCTTTCTCTTTAAGTGTGTGTGTGTGTGTATGTATATGTGTGTGTATTTCATTATTATGGCTACATTTTACATTTCCCCCAAAGTTTAGTGGCATTAAAAACCATTTATTATACAAATAGGTTCTCTGGATCAGGATTCTGGCTAGGGCACAGTGGGCATTCCCAGTCCCTCTTCCTTTCTCTCCCCAACACAATTCCCCCTCTACGTACCCAAACATATACTAATATTATATTTTCTCCATCACTCTTGGGAATTGAGCTGGAGACTATGTTTGTAACTACACTGTGATTTGGAGTAGGTACAAAGTGGACAATGGCTTATTTTTCCAGTTTAGGGTGGAACTCCATTAGAATATTTTATAGTTTTGTAGGAAGGTCATATATTTTGTACTTGTATCAGTTGAATTTGCCCATTCAGACTACAGTGAGCAAGTTTGGGTTTCATAATCAGGTAAGGATTGCATTAAGACCTCCAGAAAAAAACTCAGCGACTTTGTATTCAAAAGCTCTTTTATATAAGAGTTTATATCTGGCAAAGGATACGAGGTTCTGATTGAAAAGCAATCAGATGAGAGCAGTATGCACTTTGTAATACTGTGTAATCTGATAAGCTGTTCCCATCTTACCCTCACTGAGTACAGTGGGCAGGAATACAGTTCTAGGAAGAGATGAACTGTAATATATTCTAATGCCAAGGACAAATTCATGCTGCAGCTTCCAATGTAAAGAATTTAACAAGAGGAATCATCTGTTAAAAAATTTTTGTGAAATTCCCTCATTCCTTTCATTGATTAACCTGATGCTCTTTTACTTTGCACAAAGATCTCCAACCATTAGAATATCACTCTGTGAAAATTATGGTTTAAGGCTTTTCTCCCGAATATTTGTGACAAATGTACAAAATAAATTCTTTCTGAAAGTAAGAATCAAGGCTGCCCCTCTGCAAAACAGACATTTGTCTTTCACATCCAGCTCCTCGTTTTATGTTTGCTACCTATGTTCCAGGCACAGACATGGATTCTCCTGCTCTGTCTCTCCATACTGGCACCTATGTATATACTTGTGTGCACACGTGTCCTGCTTCTCCACCCCCTCCCCCTTCTTCCTTTGGTTTATTGGTCCTTAGTCTTTGTTTTAGGTCCTTTCTGGACTGGGACCTGCCACTAATAACCCACACAGTGGTAATTTTTTGACAATCCAGGCCTTAATGTGTATCAACTCCTTTTCTCTGTAGCTCCCTTTTCTTTGGTCAACACATCCTTTAGCTCTGTTGTGTAGCCCAGCTGTCAGATGTCCAGTGGCAATTAGCTGATCTTCTAAATGCACTATTAATTGACATGCTAAGGTTAAAAAGCTGTAAGAGTATATCTTATTTTCTGAAGCATGTGAACTTTCATGTGTAGATTTATAATCTAACTTCTGGAAATGGGATATGTTAAGCAGAAAGAGAAAGGCTGGAGGAAGAGATTACTTTGGACATTTGCATGGTCTGTTAATATCTCTCAAGGCACCTGTTGTATATAGCCTCTGGTAACTGTGGGGTATATTGCATTGACTACATTAAAATTTCCCTAAGAAATTGAGTCAGACATTCACAGGGAAAGTCTCCTCTCTTCTTCTTCCTTCCTTTTCCTCTCCTTTCTTTTCCTCCATCCCAACTCTTGTTCATGTGTATGTTGGCAATTTTTCTCCTGTAGCATTGTTTTTAAGGAAAATTTTGTGTTTGTGAATAAAAATACCCCAGTGGCCTCAGTTTTCTTTCCTTCCATTAGTATTTTAGCTCCCTGGCATCTGCAACTGACTGTGCATTGGAGTGATGCTGCCAAAGAAGAAATAAAAAAGGAAGTTTTATGTCGATATAGAATTAATTCATAAAGCCTAGGGTGGAGAAGTTAACCTCTGTGCATGAGACTCCCTTCTGATTAACAGATGGCTACAGATCCTACATCCCCAGAAGACTGGATCTTATTATAGCAGGTGTAAAACTATCACTGCTCTGAGTGCATCTCTTTAGAGTTTAGGTCTTAAGTCTACTATTCCCATAAAATAAATCCTGTGGGTGCTCAGATTTTTTAATACGAAGTGTAGAATGAGCTCTTATATTACAAGTAGTGTTTTGAATTACTTTTAAAAAATGTAGTTTCTTTGAACAGTATGTTTTTTCCCTGTGAGATTTTTATTGGGAAATGTTAGATACATTTAAAAAGGTGTACGAGGTACTGCTGTAACAGTATAAATTAGAACTTGTGAGATGCATTTTTTGTTTTCACAAGGTTAGTTCTCTTCAAATAACATTATTTTTGTAATGTTTCACATAACCAGACTTTTGTGCACACAAACACAAAATACATAAAAATACAATTCTATGAAATTTTAAGCTCTTGTAGTAGAGACGTTTTCTAGATATATTTATTCTCTCTCTCTCTGTATATATATATAATGTATACATGTAATGTACACACACACATACTTACTAAGAACCTTAGACAAGTAAACCTGATATGCAGACTTGAGTTCCTTTTTTACAAAGTAGAATAGTATTAATACTGCTCCACTAAATTTTTGTGACAAATAACAAAATACTAGGATGGAATATTTACGTGATAGGGTTTATTAGCTGAGACATTGCTGAGTCTCTCAGAAGGCCTTATGAGCAATCTGCCCCAGAGGTTTTCAGGATTCTCTGGACAATCTTGAATATCAGAACATTTGAGGACCCAGAAATAGACAGTCTCATCCCTGATTTTCATGGGCATTCAGGAGCTCTGTGTGAACAAGCTTGAATCCTGGCCATCTACAGACATGTCCAGTGAAAGAGGCTGAGTGGACAGAAAACAGACTGCAGGGGAGGGCAAAGGAAACTCTGGAAGAGAGACCTCAGAGGGGTCTAAGGAGTCTGATGAAGCTTTATGAGGTTCTGAGTGTTTAGAATCAGCTGTAATTCAGGATAAATCATTAAGCTGCTCTTGAGACTTCTCTGACTCCAATCCTCCGTGGTTGCTGACTGAAAGCCTCTATGTATCCTATGGAATGTGCTCTGTGATAAAAAGAGGAAATTGTGTTCTTAAAGGTCCTCTGCAAGAGCTGGACTTTAGGAAAGGAGGATTGGAGAGAGGTCAGATGGTGTGCTGCAGAAGTAAGGGTTTATATCAGCAGAAGTGGAGAAGGGAAAGTGGCAGAGGAGGGGACACTTGAGACCAAGCTCGGGTCAGGACCATACTGAGGATGGCTATGTTAATTTCCTAGGGCTGCCATAACAAAAAAACACAGACTAGCTGGCTTCAACAACCAAAGTTTATTTTCTCATGGTGCTGGAGGTTGGAAGTCCAAGATTAAGGCGTGGGTAGGTTTTTTTTTTTTCCCCTTGGCTTGCAGATGACCGTCTTCTCCGTATATCTTTATGTGGTCTTTCCTCTATATGCTTGTAGTGTCTGTGTCCTAATCTCTACTTCTTATAAGGACACCAGTCATATTAGATTAGGGTCTACCCATATGACTTCATTTTAACTTAACTACCTCTTTAAAGGCCCTGTCTCCAAAACAGCCATATTCTGAGGTACTGAGAGTTAGGATTTCAACATGTGAATGTGGGAGGGATGCATTTGAACACATAACAGTAACCTTGGTATGACATCAGCAATCTTCTCAGGATCTGCAATGGATGTGATCTACATTTTTTGGGTTACCTGTAAAATACCAATTAAAAATTACATAAATATATAATGTCTTAGAATAAATGCTACAAATGTCAATGAAATGTTAAAAATTAAATGATTTTAACAATATTCCTATTTGCATTGGCTCTAAGTCAGAAATAGCTTTAGGAAATACTCTATTCAGTTTTCGTAAGAATTTTCATATACATTATTTCCTTCTAAAAAGTCTGTGGGGAAGACAGAACACTCTTAGTGTTAAACAGATAAAGAAATTGAATCTGAAAGAAGTTAAGATGACTTGTCCATGGTCCTAAAAACAGGAAACCAAAGATTTGAGAGTCAAAGGGGAATGTTTTGAAACACAGCAATATAGAAATGCATAATGTCTTGTCAGATCAGGTTGCCATATAAAATACCATAGACTGGGTGCTTAAACAACAGTTATTTATTTTACCACAGATCTAGAGGCTGGAAATCCAAGATCAGAGTGCCAGCATGGTCAGGTTCTGGTGAGAACTCTCTTCCTAACATGCAAATGGCTGCCTCGAACCTTATCTTCACATGGCAGAGAGAGAGAGAGAGAGAGAGAGAGAGAGAGGGAAGGCTCTTTGGTGTCTTCTTCTTATAAGGACACTAATTCCATTGTCGGTGCTCCACCCTCATGACCCTATCTAAACCTCATTCCCAAAGTCCCCATCTCCAAAACCATCATGTTGGGGGTTAGGGCTTCATCATATGCATTTGTGGGCGGGGGCAGACACATTCAGTCCAAAGCACAAAGGTAGAATAAATAAAATATGAGGGAAAAGAAAACAATCATAAGCAACTGTAGGATACCATATAGCTATTAAACTATTATAGAATAATTCTGTTTGCATTTATAAAATGCAAGTCATCGATTTTGATGAAACTTAATATATAATTTTTGTGATATTTCTATAATAATGTGGTGTTAATATATACTATCAGAGGCTTTCTTCCTTCCTTTCCTTTTCAGATCAGCAGAAAATGTATATTATTGAGAGCCTACTCTGTTTGTGTGTTTTATTATTTATCATGGATTTTCTCCAGTACTTTGAAGGGCCTGGTAGGTGGTGCTTTACAAATAAGGTGATTGTTGCCTCTTGGTTCCATGCAGAGATGACTGGCAGGGACAATTAACTCAACAGGACACTCCATTGTGATTAATCTAGAAAAAGACCTTTGTCCTCAAAAGCTTGAAGGCATGGACCAGGTAAATTTCTTAGAGCTGCGCTAAGGCCTGTTTTTCAGAGGGGAATGCTAAAGCAGTTTAGTTCATTTTCTCAAATGTGAATGAAGACTATAGTGTCTGAAAGGAAATCTTATTGAATTGGATTTGTTATGACATAAAGTAGTAAGGAGACATTAATATAAATAGGGAAGGTAAAATAACCTTTTTATTTTTATTGTGAATGTCTTATTCTCAATTTACATGCTTAATTAAAGAATTCATAGCAGGACATCAGCAGTTTTATTTACTTATTTATTTAATAAATACTTACATAGTGCTTATCCTTAGCTAGGCCCTCTTTAAAGCAAGAGCACCCCATGAAACAGAAACTGTCATCTATACTATACAGTTGATGAGATGAAGTATCTTGCCAAGGTCACACTTAGCGTTTAGTTTCTCCTAAACTGAATGAAAAAAAATACAGAATTAAAGTAATTGTGCTTAAGAGAAAGGACAGATAATTTTTCCAATAATAATGTATTCCCACCTATCTTGAACAATTGTCATGATATCCTTGAGAAGAGGATTTTGCTCCATGTTCAAATATTGTAGACTCTCACATTATGTAGACTCTCATTTAGTTAGTGTGAATTAAACCATATACACTGAACTGGAGATTATTCCAAAGTGAATGTTTTATATGAACTGTTAATCTGCTGTTCCTTCCTTCTAACTCAGTTCTTCTGGGCATCCTGCCTTGATAGTATCATTCTAATATTTAAAGTTAAAAAATTTTCATATACCATAATCTTTTACATACTAGCCAATAAATACATTCATCAGGTGCTCAGTTGAAGAAAGAAAAATGTATTTCAATACTAGAAAAAAAAAACTGTCTGTTAGATTTAGAGAAGGCAGATGGATCTCCGATGTTTCACCATTTTAAAGGACTTTAAAGGACAGTTTTAAAAAATGTGATTTTTAAAAAATTTTTCAAATTTAAAAAGCTATCTTTATTATCTAATATCCACCTGACATGTAACTTTACTCACTTTATCCAGGAAAGAGCCAGCAGGCTTCTACAACACACTAAAACAAACATGTCAAGAAAATCTGCAAACTCTATATATGCTCTCTCATGCTGGGTCATAATTTCAAGTCTCCCAGTGTGTTTGTCGTTTCAGTTTTGATTTGCTCAAAACACTAAACTTACTCATAACCCAATTGATACCTTGTGTAATGCTCCATGAGATATGCTGACCAGATTATTTATTTATTTGTTTTTATTGAAGTGTAGTCCATTTGCAATGTTGTGTTAATTTCTGGTGTACAGCATAGTGATTCAGGCTATCCATTATAGGCTATTACAAGGTATTGAATATAGTTCCCTGTGCTGTACACAGGGCCTTATTGTTTATCTCTGATCAGATAGTTTAGATGTAGCCTTGTTCTACAGTGACTTTCCAGGATGAAAGTTCTGCTCTAGAAAATCCAACCTTTCCTAGACTAGATTGATGTTGTCTATTCCCTGAGTAAAGAGTTAACAAAATCTTGTTACTTAACTTACTTGGGTGTTTTAGGATCGTTGGAACCAGAAAAGCAGTGGATCAGTCCCAGAAACTGAATGGCTCTCCCCATATTGCTATCTCACAAAGCTCTTTTAAAATTTTTTAAAGTAAACTTTAAAAGCTTTTAAAACTTATTTTTAAAAAGATGTTTATTGAATTATAATAAATAAAGTGCACAGATCACAAGTGTACATCTCAATGTTTTTTCACAAAGTTTTTGAATGGACCTATTAACCACATCAAGAAATGGAACTTTACCAGCATTCAGAAGCACTCAGAAGCCCCTCATGTACCATTCTAGTCATTAGTGCTTCTGTAATGATAACCACTATTCTTTGTTCATTCTTATCGCTGTATAGTACAGTATTCCATAGTATGTTACACCACAACCTATTTATCTGTTCTACCGTTGGTAGAAATCTGGGTCGTTTTTGTAATTTAGCTGTTGTGAATAGTGCTATTATGAACACTGTTACATATCTTTTGGTGAATATTTGCACCCATTTCTGTTAGGTGTATATACTCAGGAGTCATGTTTATATTCAGCTTCAGTAAAAACTACCATTTTCCAAAGTGATTATATCAATTTACACTCTTTGCAGCAGCATATGGTCTATATCTTCATTAAAACCTCAGTGTTTTCTGCCACTTTGAATTTTAGACATTCTGTTGGTTGTGTAGTGTTATTCCATCGTGGTTTAATTTTATTTTCCTGGTAATTAATGGAGTTCAGCATTTTTTCATGCTAACTGGTGATTTAGGTACCTCTTTTATGAAGTTTTGGGGTCTATTTTTGTAATGAGTTGTGCCTTTGTATTATTGATTTGAATGAAGAGATACAGGTTAGGTATAGATACTGATATAGACATAATTTGGATACAAGTCCTTTGTTAGAAAAATGTACGGCCATTATCTTCACCCCTCTGTGGTTTGCCCTTTCATTTTCTTTTTGGTGTCTTAACGTTGAATGGAAATTTTTAATTTTAATGTATATAATTGTATCATTTTCTCCCTCTTGGGTTATCATTTTGCGGGGCCTGTTTAAGAAATTTTTGCCTACCTTACGTTTATGAAGAATTTCTTCTAGGCTTTATTTCAGAAGTTTTGTAGCTTATGTTTCACATTTAAATCTAGAATTATCTAGATTTTAATAATTTAGTAATAGATTTTTGGATGTGGTGTGAACAAGATATCAAGATTCCTTTTTTTGAAAATACAGATGTAAAGTTGTCCTAGTATCATTTTTGATGAAATTATAATAGTATAATTTCAAACAATTTTTTTATGTTTGTTGTTGGTGCCTAGAAAACTAGAGTTGTTTTAAATATTGACCTTATATTCTTGGACTTGCAAAATTCATTTATTAATTCTCATGGTAGAAGTTTTTGGATTTCCAAAGTGTACAATAGTAACTATAGTTTTAAATATAGTTTTAAATAGTAACTCATAATTTTAAATGACAGTTATTTTTCTTTGTTTACCACCATTATTTATTTTTCTTTTCTATTGCACTTTTTAAAACAACCTTCAGGATAAAAATTGGATAGAAGTAGTGATAAGACCACCTATTTCTCAGTCCTGATCTTAGAACAAAAACTTTCAATAATTCACCAACAGAAACAATGTTTGCTATAGTGTTTTCATAGAGATTTATTAACAGATTAAAGAACTTCCCTTCTATCAAATATATTTATGCATTTATTGAGCTGCTCATATGATTCTTCTCCTTTATTTTGTTATTGTGGGAAATTATACTGATGATTTTCAAACGTTAAATTAGTCTTATATTTCTAGAATAATTCCTAGAGTCATGATATATGATATGTATTATCCTTTTTGTATATTACTGCATTAGATTTGCTGTTATTTTGCTTAGGGATTTTGCATCCAAGCTCATTAGAGGTTAGCTTACAATTTTCTAACTTGTATTGTCCATTAAATTTTGCTTTATAGTGACCTAATGAAATGAGTTGAGAAATATTTCCTCTTTTTTAATTTCTGGAAGAATTTGTGCAAGATTGATGCTGTTTCTTCTTCTGTCATATAAGCCTAGAGATTTCTTTGTGTGAAGGTTTTAAACTATAGACTTAATATATTTAAAAATACAAGAAAATTCAGACTTCTTTATTTTTTGCTGAGTTAATCTATTTTAGGAAGTTGTCTACATCTAAATTCTCAAACTGATTTGTATCAAATCAATTTTAATTTGTAAAAAAAAATTTTTTGGTAATAAAATCCTCTCATCTCTTTCAGTATCTGTATGATCTGTGGTGGTTTTCTCTGCTACATTTCTGCCATTGTTTCTTTGAAGCTTCTCAATTTTTTTTTTCTTATTTAACTTTCTAGTTTCTTTGATTCATGGACTGGAGAAGTCTATTCCTTAATTTTTAAGAATGTGAGGATTTTCTAGTTCTTTTTTGTTATTGAATTATGCTTAATTCCATTGTGCTCAGAGAAGAAACTGAAAGATCTCAATCCTTTAAATTTGTTGAGATTTATGGCCCAACATGCATTTTATTTTGATAAATGTTCCACTGATGTTCTAGTATTCTTGAAAAAAAATGTACATTCTGACATTCTTGGGGGCAGGATTGTATACGCATATAATATATATGTGTATATATATGTACAGCCTGTCAAATCTTTACTGTTTTTTTGTCTAATTCATGTATCAGTTATTAAGAGATGTATATTAAAGTCTCCCACTCATGCACATTTATTTTATATATTTTATATATTTGAAGCTACATTATTGAGTGCATATAAATTTTAAATTGCTTCATGTACCTGGTAAATTGATCATTTAATCAGTATGAAATATTAGTTCCTATCTTTAGACAGACTTTGTATGTTCAAGAATACCTAGTCATATTAGAATAGCTACACTAACTTTCTCTTGGTTCATATTTGCCTGTTTTCCATCCTTTCTTTTCAAGCTCTGTGTCCTTATATTTAAAATGTGACTCTTGTAATCAGCATTATAGTTTTTAAAAATTCCAGTCAAATAATATTAACCTTTTAATTGAACTAACTAGTCCAATTACAATTTATTTAATTATGGAGTTACTTGATTTTATGCATACAATCTGAGTTATTTTTTAATTTCCCACTTTAAAAAAATTATTCTTATTTTCTTTTGGATTAATTGAGCTTTAAAGATTATTCTCTTTCCCCAATCAGCTTTTTAGTTATATATTCTTTTTTCTATTCTTTGTTACTTCAGCATTTAAAATATACATTTATTACTTAATAGAGTTATATAAATTTGTATTTTTCCACTTCCCAGACATGTAGACTACTTAGAACACTTTAACTACTTTACTTCCCTACTCCTGCCATTTATGTTATTTTTCAGTCATTTTAATTTTACATATATCTAAACCTTTACAAGACATTATTATTATTATTTAGTACAATCAGTATTCATTTATATTTTTCTTCATACCTATCATTTCTGGTATTCTACATTTCTTTCTCTCTACAATTAAGTGTTCTTTTATTAAAAGCCCTGTTGGATTCTCAACCTCTTATAAGGTTTTTTTTTTTTTTTTTGATAGGAATACTGTTCTCTAATTTTGCAATCATTAATTTCCAACGAACTTCAAGGGAAAATGAACTCACAGGATGAACTTACTCATCCATGGTTCTTTTCTATCTGTGATCTTGCTCCCTCAATTACTGTCTCTATGGCTTTCTATTATTATTGGTAGTAGCCTGAGAATTGACCACTGGATTTGGTAATGTGGAGGTCATTTGTGACCTTGATAAAGACAGTATTGGTGGAGTAGGTGAATGAGGGTGGTATAAAAGTGTTTACCCAGTGCTCAGTCTATATTTCATAATATATATTTTATTTATATTTATGTAATAAATATAAAATATATTTTATAATATATAACATACAGTTTAAATGTGTAATTTCTTCATGCTTTGTGGTAATTAAATAATGTATGTTTATTGTATAAAATTTTAAAAACAGAGAAAATATGAAAAAGAAAATATAAACACCAACAACCAATGAGAAAAAGCAAAAATAAGTCTAAAAATAAGCAATGTTATTACTTCAGGGATAAAGGATGATAGAGACTTGGAATAGGAAAGTGGCAGAGGAGATGGGGAGAAATGGGTAGAGACAGATGCTGGATGTAGGTAGATCAGCATTCTTGCTAACAAATTGGCTGATGGACCATGGTGAGGGAAAGGAAGTTACTGAGAATGACTCAAAGATGTGTGAGTTTTCACTAAATACCTCTCAGAAATCCCTCAAGAGTATGCTAAGTGCACATTTGTCAAAGGAAAGTTTAATTTTTCTTAATTAAAGATAGCATTTAAAATAAATTTGTTTTAAAGATAGTTTTACCACCAAAATGGCTGTCATAAACATTGACATGAGGAATTTGTATCTTTTGCTCTATGAGAAAATGGATTCTTATCCATTCTTCCTCTTGGTGATACTGCTTTCCATGGTGTAATCCTTATTTTCTTTTTCCATCACATTTCAGCATTTAGAAAATTATTCTGATAACTTCAATGTATCTTGGAATTTTTTAAAGAGGGAAACAACTTATTTGCCATCATATGAAAATTAAAATATTCTAGCAATCTTTTGCCTTAAGGTATAGAGTAAAAACAAAGCAGTAAAATATTTATTTTGAAAAAGTAATTCTTAAAACTGTGTCTTTCATTATGACACCAAGATCCTAGGTGAGGGAAAAGGGGACATGTGGCAGAACCTTGATTCTATTTTAAATAATTTGAAATTGGCTTTAATGGTACCCTAGAATTTTTTTAATGTTGTAATGAGTCAAGTCTTATAAAATGAAAATAGAGCCCTTTTGATAATCATTTGTATGTTGTTCAGTGAGAGTCAATGCAAGAAATGAGACTTAAATTCTCAATTAAGGTCTGATACTAACCAGAAAAATAAGCTAACAGGTTTCAGCCATGGTTTATTTGATGCTGTGTTTTTTGGATAGGAGCTCTTCAGCAATATTAGTACTGTCTCATACTTAGGCTGTGGACAGCCTAACTCACACTATGTGGAAAGGTCTCCAGCATTAATAAATTAGAGAATAATTAGAGAAACAGAAAGAAAAATACCATATGATATCACTTATATATGGAGTCTAAAAAAA